>NC_086325.1:64370233-64670233 GCF_036172605.1 Pelobates fuscus | reverse complement strand
TAGTTTGGCAGAGAGTTGACGTAGCGTCAAGTTCTCATTAGAGGGCCATGAGTCCAAAAGGGAGAAAACCTGAGCAACATCCCAGAGATTGGAATATTTAGGTAGAGGGGGTCTGGCTAGCCTGATCCCGCGTAACAGTCTACAAACTGAAGGATGTTTTCCTATTGATGTGTTGTCAATAGGGTCGTGTGCTGCGGATATGGCTGATCTAAAAACATTAATCGATCCATAGGATTTGCCTTGATCAAATAAGGTAGACAGGAAATATAATATTATCGTCAAAGGAGCTGAAAAGGGATCGGTGTCCCTTTCCAGACACCAGCTGACCCATGCTCGCCATGCAGTGAGGTAAGCTCGTCTAGTTCCTGGGGCCCAGGAGTCCCATAGGAGTACCTGAGCTGTCTCCGAAAGTCCTGAGACATTCTAGGATCCCCTGAAACGGCCCAAGCTACAAGTTGGAGCCGTCCTTGGAGGGCGAGAGGGTGACAATGCCCCGCTGGATTAATGAGAATATCGGGAGATCGGGGCAGTAAGATCGGACAATTCGCTGACATTTCTAACAGGGTTGGGAACCAAGTCTGGGCTCTCCATAACGGAGTGACAATGACTATTGTCACTACTAGGGCTCTGACCCGGTAAAGGGTGCGTTGGATCCGGCCAAGGATGTAGGAAGGCATCGACTGCCCAGGATCTGGAAGCCAGCTGATAAAGGCTTCGGTCTGGTGATTCAGTCGCGATGCGAATAAGTCCAGAGTGAGGGGCCCGCGAAGACAAAGAATTTGATAAAACAAGCGGGGGTCCAATTGCCCGTCCCTCACATCTCTTCAATGGCGAGAGAACCAGTCTGCGACTAGGTTGTCCGTGCCCGGGAGATATTCCGCTCTGATGGATAAGTTCTGCTCTAGGCAGAACTGGTAGAGTTCCATGGTAAGGTCTGACAGTAGTTTGGACCGGGAACCCCCTAGCCGATTCACATAACGCACTGCAGAGACGTTGTCCATGCGCAGTACTAGTGAACAATTGAAACAATCTTTTGCGAAACTGCGAATCGCAAAGGACCCTGCAATCAATTTTAGACAATTGATGTGCAGTGCTCGTTCCGAGGGGGACCATAGCCCTCCGGTGGACCTGTCTGCGCACGTGGCGCCCCATCCCAAGAGACTGGCATCGGATTCCAGGATTAAATCTGGTTGCGATACGAAAATGGCTTTGCCATTCCATGCTTCCATGTTGTGAAGCCACCAGTGAAGTTCTATCCGAACTTCGTCAGTCAGGAAAATGTACTGATCGTAAGAAGTGGAGCGGTGTAGGTAGTGTGTTTTGAGCCGTTGCATGGCTCGGTAGTGTAAAGGTCCCGGTTAAATGGCCTGGATAGAGGCGGACAATAGACCTATGGTGTGGGCCAGGTCGCGTAGGCGAATCTGGTGGGCTGACAGCAGTTTGCGGATCTCTTTCTTTATAGATTTGACCTTTGTGGAGGGGAGCTGTAAAATCGCCTGCACGGAATCTATCAGAAATCCGAGAAACTGAACATTTTGAGAAGGTTCCAGGGCCGATTTCTGAAAGTTGATCACAAACCCTAGGTTTTGTAGCAAGGTTGTTGTCATGTCCGTGTGTTTGCGTAAGAGGTCTGAATCCTGAGCCATTATTAGAATGTCGTCCAAATAAATGATGGACCGAATCCCTTGAGATCGGAGTAACGCCATCACTGGTTTCATCAGTTTCGTGAAACCCCATGGTGCGGAGCAAAGGCCGAACGTGAGACATGTGAATTGCCAGATTTCGTCTTGCCAGGAGAATTGAAGAAAAGCTCGATGGTTGCGAGCAATTGGGACTGTGAGATATGCGTCCTTGAGATCGAATCTGGAGAACCAATCTCCCACGCAAAGGAGGTCCCTAAGAAGATAGATGCCTTCCATCTTGAAGTGACGGTACCTTACAAAGCGATTCAGGTCTTTTAAATTGATGATTGGACGTAGGTCTCCAGTTTTTTTGTGTACCAGAAATATGTTGCTGAGAAAAGTTTGGGGAAATGGGGATTTTTCTATCGCCCCTTTTTGTAGAAGTTTATGCAATTCGGTTTGCAATGTGAGGTTGTCTGATGTGGACATCTGTAGTGGTGTAGGAGGTGTGTCCTGGACTGGAGTGGAAAGAAAATCTATTTTGAACCATTGGACTGTGTGCAGAACCCATAGGTCTTGTGACAGTAACTCCCACTGTGGGAAAAAATAGATTAGTCGACCTGCAATAGGTGTGTTTAAAAAAGAAAGGTTGATTACCTTGAGCAGTTCGTCCGCGTAGGGAGGCAGAACCACGTCCCCGGATAGATCCTCTATTTGTGAATAACTGTCTGTGGTAGGGTCGGGGTGGGTTGTCCTGAGTGCCAGTAATTTTCTGTTGGGCGAGGCCTGTAGCCTGTGAAGGCAATTCTGCTGTACGTTCGGCCTCTAAAACGTCCAGCTCTCCCAGAAAAACAAGTTGACTGGGAACGAAAAACCCTGCACAAGGAGGATTGGGCCTTATTGAGTGTGGTAAATACAGCCACATGCTTGGAGAGATCCCTCATAAACGAGTCTCCAAATAACAAACCATTGGCCTCTGGTCCCAGTTCTCGGGAGCTCAGATCGGCTAGTTTAGCATCTAGTTTGTATAGTGCCGCCCTGCGCCTTTCTGTGGATATGGCCACATTTGCGTTGCCCAGGAGACATAAGGCTCTCTGGGCCCATTCTCTAACTGTATTGGGATCAAACTCCCCACTGGTTATGGCTTCGTCTGCCAGAATAAAGATTTGGACGATTGGACCAGATATGTCCAGAAGTTTATCTTGGGCTGTCTTGAGGCCCTGTTCTATTCCCTTGCGGGGATCCTTCCCTGTCTTATTTAGGAAGGTTACAAATAACGGGTCGAACTCTGGTGTGAGAGCTACCTTATTTGGGATGGTTGGTCGAGGGCACTCGGCTCTGAGTTTCGCCCTGATTTCCTTATCAAGTGGTTTACGTAACCACATCTTACAGAAGCTAGTGATATGGTCTGGTGGAGACCATTCGGCTGATCGTGAATGTCTGATGATTCTGGGGTCAAAAAAGGGGACACCCGAAGCATCCAGAAGGATATCTGAGTCGGTTCCCTTCTGGGTAGGTACTTTAGTATCAGAGTCTTTAGGTATAAGGAAAGTCTCCTTGACAAATTCCGATGGGGTATCCCCTAGCGCATTTGCTGAGGGGTCCTCATCAGAATAGTCAAGGTAGTAATCCTCAACCCTATCGCCCGTGTGGAAAGCAGAGCCCTCTAAGGAATCGGTGGTTACGTGGGCGGGTTGAGGGGCAGACAATTTCAGGGACTTGGCAGGAGCCTTGCCAGCAGACCTACTATCCCCTTTCCAGGGGTGCTTGCGTGTGGTTTCCTGATCTGAGGGCTGAGAGTCCTCGGAGTCAGAGGGTAAGCGTGTGGTAGGATTGACTTCGGTAGAAGTCCTTTCTTGGAAGGCTGCTAACGCCTTGGGAATAGACTCGGCAATGGTTGAGACCAGCCAAGCTCTAAGTTCCTGTGAAATTGCTGGCTCGGTATTATCGGACATGGTTGTCTTTATAGTAATCTGACCAATAGTCAAAGCTAAGCAAAAAAATATATTGTATAAGATGGGGTTCACCCAACAGTGTAAAATAAATTCTTTGAAATTGGGGGTCACCCAAATATTCGCACAATAAATGAGTAAAGGGCGGCACAATAATAAATAGTGGGGTTACCACTAAACATACACAAGTGGTTTGTACCACTATAATAATATTAAGTGGGGTTCACCACTAAAGTAGTTGGACAGGTGGTTATGTCCTTAGCATGAAACAAGTGTTGGGTCACTTTAAGTACTGAATAGTAGCAGTGGGGGTCACCCTTGAATAACGGTGTGAGGACACCTATATTATTATTGATAATTAAGAGTGGCAATAGAGGTGGGGGTCACCCACAGTAAATACTCATACACCGAGCAATAGAAAGAAAGGTCATCCACAAGGCCTTTTGAAAAAAAGAAAAAACGAAATGAAAAACTGTAAAGGGGTTGGCACTTTAAAAGTGCTAGAAAATAAATAAATGTTGTACTTACCGGATCTGGCGATAGAGGGTGCAAGTGCGCCGAGGGAACGAGAAGACCGCGCAGCAAAAGGCCGGAGGAAGCGCGTCTGGTAAGTAAAGACGCGAGGGGGGCGGGGAGCTGAAAAGGGCGCAAAATGACTGAGCCGCGGACTCCTGGGAAATGGAGTCCGCGGCAGTGAATGGATGAGGTGGCAAACTTTAAGCCACGGTCCCACCAAAATCGGGAAATACCGCGGCTATGGAACACAAGGGAAAAATCAACAATAGGCAGAAGCAAGTCACGGAAATCCGTGACTTAAAGAGACACACTAACGAGAATAAAAAGATTAGACAAGAATTGTAATATGCAGAAAATTACCAAAGAACATATATGCTAAATGTAAATAAATGATATAAAACTATAATTAATAAATAATCAAATTGTATCAAAGACACAAGGAAAGAAAGCAAAATGTATTAACCCCTTAAGACCGCAGCCAAATGTACAAGTTGTGATCCAAAAAAACGTAAACAAAACCTGGCATTTGCGCTATATGTCTGTCCAACCATAATTCACCTCTTTCATATTAAATGCACCCCCCATTATTATACATCATTTTATTCAGGGGAAACGGGGCTTTCGTTTAACATCAAATATTTAGGTATGGAACATAATTTAATATGAAAAAAATATTTAAAAAATGGGAGAAAATAAGAATTTTTTTAATTTTTTTAGTTCTACGTGACATTCTAACTGTGAATGTCATAATACTGTTTGCTTTTACTGCAATACAATACACATATTTGTATTCAGCGATGTCTCACGTGTAAAACAGTACCCCCTATGTACAGGTTTTATGGTGTTTTGGGAAGTTACAGGGTCAAATATAGCGTGTTACATATTTCAGTTTTTTTACATTGAAATTCGCCAGATTGGTTACGTTGCCTTTGAGACCATATGGTAGCCCATAAATAAGAATTACCCCCATGATGGCATACCATTTGCAAAAGTAGACAACCTAAGGTATTGCAAATTGAGTATGTCCAGTCTTTTTTAGTAGCCACTTGGTCACAAACACTGGCCAAAGTTAGTGTTAATATTTGAAAATGCAAAAAACTAATTTGAACGCAAATTTTGGCCAGTGTTTGTGACTAAGTGGCTACTAAAAAAACTGAACATACCCTATTTGCAATACCCTGGGTTGTCTACTATTGCAAATGGTATGCCATCATGGGGATAATTTTCATTCCTGGGCTACCATACGGTCTCAAAGGCAACCTGGCGAATTTTAATGTGAAAAAACTGAAACGCAAACCTTATATTTGACTCTGTAACTTTTGAAAACACCATAAAACCTGTACATGAGGGGTACTGTTATACTCAGGAGACTTTGCTGAACACAAATATTAGTGTTTCAAAACAGTAAAACGTATCACAACAATTATATTGTCAGTGTAAGTGCCATTTGTGTGTGAAAAATGCAAAAAATGTCACTGTCACTGACGATATCGTCGTTGTAATATATTTTACTGTTTTGAAACACTAATATTTGTGTTCAGCGAAGTCTTCCGAGTAAAACAGTACCCCCCATGTACAGGTTTCATGGTGTCTTGGAAAGTTACAGAGTTAAATATAGTGCTAGACAATGTAATTCCCTGAACTTTTGGCCTGGGTTGGCAGGCAGGTCCTGCAAATTGTATTTAATAAAATGACCTAATTATGTAAAATTATTACATAAATATATGCGTAGAATTATTATATATATATGTGTGTATATATATATGTATATAATTTTTTTTAATTATTTTTATTTATATATAGGTATATACATAGTGATATATACGTATATACTTATGTATATAGATATATATATTATTTCGTTCTACATGTATTTTGATATCAATATATATATATTAATTTTAAAATACAGTTAGAACGAAATTACGCATGTTTATATATTTTTTATCTATTTTTTTTATTATTTTTTTATTTATTTTTTTAACATATTTATATATTTATTTTTTATTATATATAAATATATATATAATGAAAATTATATATATATTTAATCAATATCATTGTACGTGTATTTTGATATTAATATATATATATAATTATGTATATATTAATATTAAAATACACGTAGACAGTGTATGCATATTTATGTGTATGTGTGTATATGTGTGTATATATATACTTAGATCATATATATAATAAATATATATATGATCTAAGTATATATAATTTATTTTTACACTGTTTTAACATTTTTTATTTTTTTTTCAGACAGCAGGGGGAGTACCTGTCATTACAGGCACTCCCCCTGCTGGCAATGCCTTGGACGGCTATGCCGTCCATGTGATCGCGGGGTCCTCGCAAGGACCTCGCGATCACATGGCCCTGGGCGGCTGAAGAGGACGCAGGGGGACTCCCTGGGCTCCCAGGTAAGTCCCCCATACCGCGATCGCCGGCGTGGGATCGCCGGCGACCGGGTAAGTACATAAGATCGCAGGACGTACTATGCCGTCCTGCGGCTTTTAGAGCCACCAAAATAAGGACGGCATAGTACGTCCTGCGGTCTTAAGGGGTTAAGGGCATGAAGTTAAAGCACAATAATTGGAATAGACTCACCTGGGAGGCAAGCAGCAAAGAAAGAGGAATTGGGAGGAGCTTCACAATGTTATATAATACTGATATACACTCTGATTGGTTGAATTATTTTACAATACTGTTAAATATTTCTTTGCTGCTTGGAGGTTCAGTAAAGAAGGCTAAAGCAAATATGAAGCCTCCTGTCTTGCCATAAAATTAACCTTCCCCTGCACTGCATGCAGAGCAGTCACCATCAGAGGTGTTTGCAAATGATGCAGACTCCAGGCGGTGACAGGGGCTGCTTTAAATGTTTCGTAGCTAAATCCAGGGCTGCTCATGTGTTAAATCTGTACAGTATCAGTATCTCGTATGACAAGTGCTGCATTTTAAAATGTCACAACGCATTCGCTGGCTAACATTGCTTCACATTTTACTGGTAATTAGGTTTTGTGTTAATTCCGTATTCGGAATCTGTGTGCCATTTTCTAAAGCTCACTAAACTTTTATACTCTCCTCTGACATTTGTCAGAAAGAATGTTAATGATTGCTCCTGTTCAGACAATTCCCAGCCAGCCAGTGAAAACCAAATGTTTTCTAGACCGTTCAATGGCTTGAAATATCAGTAACTCATCCTTCAGCAGAAAACGTATTTTTTTTTTCTTTTTTTTTTTCATCATTACATTGACCTTTCTACTGTAAGCCCATTATAAGGCCACAATAATAAAGCATTCATGTCATTTGACTTGTTTGTGTAATAAATGAAATCCTTTGTGGCTATTAATGAAACTGCATTTGAAGGTGATAATACTTTTGTCACATTATTGCGTTCTTGTGCTAATCGTCCTGTTAGTATGTCACATCTTTACAATGTTTTAAAAATAAAAATCACATAATTTCACTCCATCTTTATGCTTGAACCAAGGATTTTAATTATTTTGGGTGTAAACCGTTCGAGAATTGGATTAATTTTATTCTCACTGATTCCAAAAATATAATAAAAAGTGAGTTTCATTGTCCGTTAATTTAGAATTCTCTAATCAATTTATTCATTTAATAGCTGTGGAAAATCCGTTATGAGAATAAACGTGTGAAAATTTAAACTTTGGTTGGCCTCTGCACATCCAGGATAACTCTAGACCCCAAGTACAACTCTGCAGATGTATCAATAAATTACTGACATAGAGTTTAGGGTTTTTGTTATCCAAGTCTAAATTGTACATGTTTTGGATCAGTTTTCCTGCTGGATCGCATTGGTTTAAACTTTAAACCAATTCTATCCAACAAGGAATGCCTGTGTATAAACAGCATACTATGAAAGTCAGATATTTTATTAAAACAGTTGCTATAACCATTTTGAGAGGGGACTGGGCACTAGGGTAGTAAAAACTGCACTGCCTGTGTGACATGGTATGCATTTTACTGCTTGGCAGAAAAATCAAACAGAATAAAGGTCTTACTGATATAACTGCGAATGCTGTATTATTATTAATTACTGTTGTCCAGAAGAGGTTTATGAGATATGAACAGAAGCCACTTACCTTTCAATCTTCCTGTGTTAATTTGCACCATCCCAAATTTGGGTGTTTTATCCTGCTTCCATTAGCTCCCTTGTTTCGGGTTTGTTCCTTGGTGTCCTGCCTCCTGGAAGGAAATATCGCCAGCCAGCATGAGCACGTCATTGGTTGATGTGCATAGAGTAACCACAGGGCATTTAACCCAGTATCAGAGGTTTTCAGCAGCGCTATGGGATGCACAGAGTGGAGCCAGTCAGACTGTCAGACAGCCTGGTGTGCATCTGTGCCAGGCTGACACATCCGCTTTTTGAGCAAGCTGGCCCCTTTTAGTTGGCTTACCCTCCACTACGACATGGATCCCATACCTCCAGCAATATTAAATAGATACTGTAGGCATCAAAACATGAGCTTAATGACACTGTTTTGATGTATTGATCATGCCTCTGCAGTCTCACTGCTCAGTTCACTGCCATTTAGGAGTTAAATATCTTTTTTTGTTTTGTTTCTGAAGCCCTAGCCACACCTCCCCTGGCTGGTTTAAATTACAATCAGATGTTCACTTGCTTTAGAAGTTATCTCCTGCTCTGTAAATTTAACTTAAATCACACACGCGGATCCGCTGGGTCTAGATTCTAGAAGGCCATTAACAGAGCAGGAGATATGAAATTCTAAATTAAACAGAATGTGCAATTAAGGAAGTGTAAACATTAGATGACTCTCTAGTTTATGTAAGTCACATGCAGGGAGGTGTGACTAGAGCTGCATAAACAAAACTATTTAATTCCTTAATGACTGATAATTAAGCAGTGAGACTGCAGATGGGATGATCTGTACCCCAAAACTTCTTCATTAAGCTATAGTTGTTTTGGTTCCTATAGCTCCCCTTTAAGCTGTGTGGGCCTGTGCAACAGCATATGCTCTGACTGCTTCTGGTACATATGAATAAGATGTTCTCTTGCAAGTAGAGATGAGGATATTGGTGTTTGCACCATGGGGCAATAGAGGGCAAGCCCCCAAATATTGCTCTTATGTTGATTTAAAGGGAAACTCCAGTGCTAGAAAAACGATTAGTTTTTCTGGCACTGGAGGGTCCCTCTCCCTCCCACCCACCAATCCCCGGTTACTGAAGGGGTGAAAACCCCTTCAGTGACTTACCTGGGACAGCGGCGATGTCCCTCGCCGCTGTCTCCGCCTCCGCGACGCTCCTCCTAGTGATTACGTTGGCCGGTGGGCGAGACTGATCTCGCTCACCGGCCGAGGAGACCTAATGCGCATGCGCGGAAATTCCGCGCATGCGCATTACGTCTCCCCATAGGAAAGCATTGAAAAATCATTTCAATGCTTTCCTATGGGGTTTTGAGCGACGCTGGAGGTCCTCACACAGCGTGAGGACGTCCAGCGACGCTCTAGCACAGGAAACCTGTGCTAGAACCCAGGAAGTGACCTCTAGTGGCTGTCTAATAGACAGCCACTAGAGGTGGAGTTAACCCTGCAATGTAAATATTGCAGTTTATGAAAAACTGCAATAATTACACTTGCAGGGTTAAGGGTAGTGGGAGTTGGCACCCAGACCACTCCAATGAGCAGAAGTGGTCTGGGTGCCTACAGTGTCCCTTTAAAGGTGTGTGAGAGTGCTTGTTTAGATAACCGTATTATCATCTCTTGGGAAATTTCCTATGGTCACCCCTGGAGAGGGGACACAACACATATTCTTCTTTTTTTTGTAAATGGGAATCGGTCTGTAGGGCCGTTGGTATGCTTGTACTTCTCTAAACAAACTAAACTATCAGGGAATTTACAAGTGACTAAAAACTGCATTGTACATTTCTTAGCTTGTATCTGGCTTATATTATTAGAACAAAGAGACAGGGCATTGGTTTGGTGCAAGTAGGTTTTTTGGAGTAAAGAAAAGTAGATTTATTTTGGAACAGTGGGTGTGCACATTTACTCTTTATTATGGATGTAAGGAAAGTAGCTAGCCTCCATCCTTCTGCGTAGGACGGGAATGATTTGCTTTATGCTATGAGACGTGTTCGGCAAACTTTTCTTTATTATGACACAATAGTGGTGGGAGAACTCTTATTTAAAAATGGAAACATTTTGAAATTAATGTTTTCATTAGCAATTGTGTTTTAATTCCCATTTGCAGTACTGTATTTTATTATTCTATTAGAATCAATTTACTTCCAATTGTGATTTTTAATAAGGAGAAATGTATTCCCTACTTATCCTTGGAACTTTACTGAGAGGGTAGTAGATGCGTGCAATAGCCTTCCAGCTGAAGTGGTAGAGGTTAACACAGTGGAGGAGTTTAACCCCTTAAGGACCAAACTTCTGGAATAAAAGGGAATCATGACGTGTCAGACACGTCGTGTGTTCTTAAGGGGTTAAGCATGCGTGGAATAGGAATAAGGCTTTCCTAGCTATAGGATGAGGCCAGGGGCACTGTCATGTTTTTGGCCTCATGTTCATGTTGTGTTTTTCTTATGAACTCAAGTAGAGCACGTCTGCAATTTACATTATTTCAGGGGAGCTAATGGAAGCAGGAAGAAACTCCACTGGCTGCTTGACAGAGGAGGAGGAGGTGTTTCATTATTTATAAAAGTAAAGATTTTCTATTGGCACTTTTATATTCTGTCATTATTATGGAATACTCCTCATCCATAAATGGGAGTGGAGTGGTCCTTTAAACCACAAACATTAGTGACCCAGACACCAGCTGTGGACATTGACAGGGCTATTTTCTAAACTATTTGCTAAAATCTGAATGGAAAAACAGAGGCAAAAATAGCTGACCTGGAAACTTTTTCCAACTCTGCTAGTCACTGCTGTTTTTGGCTTAGTTTTGACATTGGGATTTATTTTGCAAAAAATTTTGTGAATTACCTTGAGTGTCCCTGCCTTTCTAATAATTTGTGCTGACTCTGTGGCATATGTGCATGGTGTATGCCGGCTGTATGTAGTGTGTGTGTGTGGTGCTTTGTTTAGCATGCCTTTCTATAGGGAGGCATCTATGATGCATTTTGGTTCCAATGGGGGTCAGTTATACTTCCTGGTGGTCCATTAACTGAACAACTGAACACCTTTATTTATCAGCCAGAAACAAACCTTTTCAAAAGATTTGTTGAGCCATGGATAATTGATAATTATGGCGTGGATTAATTAATAATGAACTACACAATTTCTACTTGCTGTTTACCTCTCACAGCTGTAAGTACTCAGCCATGAAGGTGGTCCTAAAACCTAGTAATTGTTTTTTTTTCCAGATGAGAGGAGGCATCTACAAACATTGGAAACAAAATGTGTACGCCGTTTGGCTAAAACATACTGGCCTCATCAGAAATTTGTTAATTCTCCCTGATGGTCGTGTGGGAGTCTGTACCGCTAGCAGGTGAAAACCTTGGTAATTGTTCATTCAGTGAGTCAGAGACAATGCTGGGAATCCCGGCTACAGCGCTCTGTCTCACTAGAGAGTGCCTTATTACATGGGAGTGATTACTGAGGTCTGGAGGTACAGAACAGATACTGACAGACGTGACCCCAATTTCCCCCCAACAAGTGGCAGGGCTGGAAGAATAAAAAACAAACTTAATTCCCTGCACCAGAACAAGTCCCAGGGATCAGGCGATAGGAATTCCACAACCCTGAATTAGATGTTTTTAGGCAGCACTGAGGATCATTACAGGTACTGGAGGTCAATGAATATTCACTCCCAAATGGCTAGTAGGCAAGTGAAAATTTTGAGCTCTGCCGTAGAAAATATGTATGCTCCTCTAATACATTCATGACTTTGTTTTGGTTATCTAACTAAACTCAAGGGTTGCAGTGGCGGATAATTTTTAAGGCCTGGCTAGGATTTGAAAAGTGTAAGAAGTTTTGCTTTAACCCTAAATTATGCCATGGGTCGAAAGTAATTTTGATGTCTTGAGTATTACTTCAAAGGAACACTCTACTGTTGAAAATATTTTTTAGATAAGGTAATATCTTACAACATCCTCATCACTACAGCCCAATCTGCCCTCTCTGAGATCATCAATCATGATGATCTCTGGTTCAAAAAGATGCTTCTCTTAAAGACATTTACGTAACTCTAATTGGCAGATGTTCTGCTGTATTGTCGAGTTGATAAGGGAATAGATTGGAGCAAGTGTGTTGCTAACACAGTAAAACAGGAAAATATGGTTTTATAGATATAGATTTCTAATTTCGTTTTGTAAAATAGTTCTGAAACATTACATGGGAAGGTGTAATTTTGTTCGTTATATTTGGCCATTATATTGCTGAAATGGTGGCTATAATTCCTTGGGTCATTTTATATAATATAATTTGCCAGTGCTGATGGAAATCAGTGGACTTTGATATTATGTATAGTTAATTTTGGATAGGGTCATTGGCTAATATAATATTATGCAAGAGCGATCAAATTAAGCATGGCACTTATTTAATTGAACGAAAGAAACCCATTGTGTGTCTTGAATATTTGGTTTTATTCTAAACCGATGGGGATTAATTTCCAAAGGATTTAGGCCTCAATTTCATTATATATTTTTTTTGAATCCTCTTTAGAAATCATTCGAAGAACCCCCCTCTTCCACCCCCCTCCCCCCAAAAAATAATTAAAAATTATTTTTCTACAAAAGTCACAGACTTTAATGGTGATTTTTGTAATTAGATCATCTGAAAAGGTTTTTTTTTTCTAAAATTTGATCATTTCTGATGCTGATTCCAACAGATAACTGATGCCTTATTTGGGTACTTTTGGTAAAAATTCCTATCTCAAATTGTCTAAATCCGTGAGTATTTGTTGAGTTCAAAAACGTTCAGCCATATTTTTGTACTACGTAGGATTATAATTATTTGCGCCACAAACAGATGTTTATGATGTACATTTTGTTTACATACAATATGTGATTGTCAACTGTGCCAATGTTGGCTGTTTTCCACTTGTCATTTTTGTTTCCATTTTGAGAATACTTTGATTTTTCCATTGAGGATTAGTCATATTTCAAACCGTAAAACCAAATGTGTGATTTGTTCTGAGTTATCTCTTGGAATACATTCCTTGGTAACTGTTGCCACCAGAAGAAGGTAGCAAAGCAATTCTGAATCTAAATGGAGAATTTGTGACCTGTTGGAATCTTGATTGATATAGACTTAATCTGCTTAGTCTTAATGACCACAGTGGTGAGGTTTGCACGTTTTCTTTTTCACATTCTACCTCATTTAATGTTTAATTCAGCTGATTAATCAACTATATGAGAGCCTGGTAAAATGAAAAGGGGTACAAGGTCCACCCATTTGACATTTAATCTAAGTTCTGTATTGAGCTGTATAGAGATCAATGGACTAGATCTGCACTCTTCTTAGTTTCGGAGGAGCGGTAAGAATATTGCTGCAATGAAAAGAACATTGTCAGGGTTATTTAATAAAGTGAGAATCCAAAGTAAATGCCAAGGAAATAAAAAAAAAAAAATTAAAATACCCAAACTGGGAGGAAAAAAATATCTCTGTCTGCAATGCATCAAGTTTTTTGCTACTTTTGCTGAAATTTTAAAACCACTCTGAATTCTCACTTTAATGAATAACCCTTCATGACATTATTGGTAGCATTTTTGAATAAGAGTACTGAAAACATTCTTTCACGTAGGTTTGTGAATATTAAATTAGCAGTCCTGTCTGCCCTGTTCATTTTACACCATGATTCGATTGACTTTAGGAAGGCCTGTTCGTTTACCTGGAAACAAGTTGTTGAGCCAAGTGGTCTTCTCTCCCTACATCTGGCAGTTAGTACTGTACCCCTCTAACTAGTTTCACATACTCATTATCACCCTTTTACACTAGGGACAAACTGAATTTGAATTATCATGCATTCCTTTAGAAGCAAAATTAATTGCTTCATTGAGTAAGACTGGTACTAATCATTAGTATATTGAATTAGAAACCTTATTTGGCTAATGCTTCTACAGTGAAAACTTTAAGTACTAAATGTCTGCCCTAAGTTCATCATGCCAAATTAATGAAACATAAATCTTACAGCCTTCTCATAACGCTGTTCAATACCAAGTAGATTTATTTCTCAATACTTTTTCCCTCGTCCTGCATTGCCAGACTTTAAAGAAGCGGAAATATTTGGAAATGATGTCCTCTTCACAAATTGTGTGTATGTGTATATATAGAAATTGACTACCTATCACCTGCCTCCCCGCAGCATGAAAGATCATGTGCCATTGGCAGATAATAGATGTTATTCACACTGTGAAATCCAATCAGTGATTGAAAAGAGCAGGACTGAAAGACCGTGCTCTGACATTAATCCAAGCAGTTCGGGAACAGGCAGTCAGGACCAGAACAATAGAAGCAGGGATCTACCACACCTGATAGGACCCAAAGTGCAGACTCTGCAAACAGACCTTCGAGACAATCCAGTACTTATTTGCAAGTTGCTGGGAAGAGGCAAAACTAAGTTGCTGGGATTGTGTACCGAAACTTCTGTACAGAATATAAATTGACCCTGCCATATGGGAGGTGTCACAAAGGGTAGTTTAGAATGACTAGGCTAAAATCATATGGGACTTTGCGGTTGCAGATGAGGAACGGAAGATCGTGGTGGTGGATTTGGCAGTACCTTGTGACCATAATATCAAGAAAAAGGAACTAGAAAGGACGTAGGGAGCGACGGCAGTAGTAGTTGTGGGGATATGTATGGGATAATAATAGTAAACAGTTGAGAATTGCCCACTATTTCAATTCTCAGATCCCAAAGATCGTTATCGTGTAAGTGAAATGTATTCCATATAAATAAAATCACAATTTGTTATAAAAATAGATACAATTTATTGTGACAATTTAAATAATAATATGTAACGTGTGATAATAATCAATGAATATTCAGTATTACATAGTATGTAATACAATGGCAATACGCATTCCAATGGTTATTACAGTATAGAATCTACAACATTAGCTGTCAAGAGAAGATTTATGACAATACTTCACAGGGAAAGAAAGGGAAACTTACACACACAGAGCTTGCAGCTTAAGGCCATAAAACTTTAGCTGACAGTTAGAATAACCCTTTCAATGCTGGCTAGACCTCCTAGGTAATTAAGACCTATTCTCATGTGATTTTAAATAAAATAACATTTATACCAGATCATTAGTCATTTCCTGGAACCATCCAATAAGAGTAATCTACCATGTTCTATAAGTAGAATCTTAACTTGCCTAAACAGATTTTATCTTATTTTAGGACAAATCAATACACCTGGATAAATATCACGATATGCTAACATGTGATAAATCACATAAATACATAATTATTCTTTTTCATCTGCAGAATGAAATGCTTAATTATATATTCTTTAGTAACTAAGATTTCTAAATATCGAAATCTGATCGTGATTTATCCAGTCATATATCATGCTATAAGAAAATTTTAATTAAATTCGATTCTTTAAATGAAACCAGTATAATTACCAGTTGAGTAGACATTCTCATCTGATGAGTAGGTAGTCTCAGGAACTGAATGGATGTGTGATTGGTGTGTAATAAATTCTGAGTGCCCTGGAGTGGATATCTGTCATGGATTTCTCTGCATTGCCCCCGACTGCTCACCTCTTTGCTTCCTTTGCATACCTTCTTGCTTACCTCTCTCTTCCCTTTGTCTTGACTTTTTAAAGGGAAAATTCACTAGGTGATAGACCAGTAGAAAACTGGAGGTGTGGTTACCTTCCAGATAGCAATTTAAGTATTTGGTCTATAGAGGGCAGTCTCGTTCCACTAAACATTCCTATCCAGGAAAGAGTTAACTTTTCCTGGTGGCTATTCTGACGTCATTTAGCTTATCTTTATGGTTATTTATAATTTAGGTTTTCTGTCAGTTCAAAGAGTTTCTTTGGGCTTTCTTCAGACTATGTGTCTGGCAAATTCTGCTATAATTTCTAATATGACCGTTATAACTAAGTTTGACCTCTAAATTTACAATGGGACGTTATACAATATCGAAAGTAAAATTAAATTATTTAATCTTCTCTGTCATAAATGTCTGGGTTTAGAATTGATTATATTCCATTGGCATTTAGACAGTCTGTCCATCCCCCGTTCTCATTTCTTATCAACAGGTTTGTATATACTAAGCATTCCTTTAGCTCTGGCAAAGTGGTTAGTTTTACAGAAGGGATAGAAATCTTGTGTCTTTTGTTAATTTGAAAATAACAAAATGGAGTCTGCTCTGTTCAGAGTGACTCTGACAATATACACTTTTAATTTCTATCATAGCACAAAATGTCTGCCGATATAAATACCCTGACATAGTCCCAGTTGTGATAGGAGCACTCTGGGCTGTAATCCCCAAGTTGGGGGAGTGGCTTAAACAGATTTCAGGTGGGATATCTGAGGTTGCTGTCCAGAAAAGTGCAGTTCTAGAAACCGCTAAGATACTGCGCAGAACCCTCAAACTTCTAGATCTCAGGTAGGAGACCTGAGAATGAGAAATACGTTAACTACCACCGAAAAGGGTTGAAAGTCCATTTAATTTATATAGCACAACATTGGAGCTAGAGTGTCAGCTGAACGTTTGCACACTGTGTTAATATTGTACAGGGAGTGCAGAATTATTAGGCAAGTTGTATTTTTGAGGATTAATTTTATTATTTAACAACAACCATGTTTTCAATGAAACCAAAAAACTCATTAATATCAAAGCTGAATATTTTTGGGAGTAGTTTTTAGTTTGTTTTTAGTTTTAGCTATTTTATGGGGATATCTGTGTGTGCAGGTGACTATTACTGTGCATAATTATTAGGCAACTTAACAAAAAACAAATATATACCCATTTCAATTATTTATTTTTACCAGTGAAACCAATATAACATCTCAACATTCACAAATATACATTTCTGACATTCAAAAACAAATCAGTGACCAATACAGCCACCTTTCTTTGCAAGGACACTCAAAAGCCTGCCATCCATGGATTCTGTCAGTGTTTTGATCTGTTCACCATCAACATTGCGTGCAGAAGCAACCACAGCCTCCCAGACACTGTTCAGAGAGGTGTACTGTTTTCCCTCCTTGTAAATCTCACATTTGATGATGGACCACTGGTTCTCAATGGGGTTCAGATCAGGTGAACAAGGAGGCCATGTCATTAGATTTTCTTCTTTTATACCCTTTCTTTTGACCCATTTTGCCAAAGGAAAGGAAGTTGCCTAATAATTATGCACACCTGATATAGGGTGTTGATGTCATTAGACCACACCCCTTCTCATTACAGAGATGCACATCACCTAATATACTTAATTGGTAGTAGGCTTTCGAGCCTATACAGCTTGGAGTAAGACAACATGCATAAAGAGGATGATGTGGTCAAAATACTAATTTGTCTAATAATTCTGCACTCCCTGTATAACTACTTCGGTGGTGAGAAAAGTACATTCTGGTGCTTGATTGCTTTAGGAAATGTAACCATTTTAAAAACTGATAAGGAATGAGATCAATATTCACATCACATTAACCATTGCAACCTTGAGAAGGTTAAAGGAGCACTCTAATCACTAGGACCATCACAGCTTTATGTATTTAGTGTTTTGAGGAACAGTCTCTCTCGCTGGAGTCTCAGCCATGCAAACACTGCCTTTTCCTAGAAAATGCAGTGTTTACATTGCTTCTTAAGACCAGCTCTAGTGGCTGTTTGTGGGTTTTTTTTGTTTGTTTTTTTAGTTTTTTTATATATATAGTAGGGACCCCAGGTAAACAGCCGAAGTTTTAAAAAGTGACTTTATTTTACTAAATTAAAGGCAACTTTTCAACCCACCATTTTAGACCTGGTCGTGGTAATAGGAGTCTGTATGTGCCACGTTTCTGCTTACAAGGCTGGACATAGAGATATTTGCACTTTTCTGCCCAGGCTAGTCGTACCCCCAGCACATGCTTCCTAATGTCAGTTGGGTGTAGTATATTTGCTAACAAAGAAAAAGACTGGACACCGATCTAAGATCCAGGCAGATTTAATGGATGAAGCTGCAACGTTTCAGCTCCTAAAATAACAATTACCAAGCTAACAATACAATAAAACACATTTTATAGTGTTCAAACACAAAAAAAAACAAACTTTCAACATACTATTGGATCAAAAGAAGTTAATAGCATTAAAAAAAGAACAGAAACGTTAATTCGGTAGAGCCAAGTAAAGTGTATTTACTGGCACACCCGGAATTTTAAAGGTGCGAGTCTTTTTATTTTTCCATTTTTAATGCCTTTTCTACGCCAACTGTATCCCTTTAACTGTTTAGCCAGACATTTAATGCTGTTTGCTCGTGCAATTGACATTAAGGATTCTATTGAAAGAAGAGTTGAGCAGGTTCAGTAAGTTGGCCGTGCCAAACCTCCTACAGGTTTCAGCAAGCAGCAGGATGTGACAGAAGTGAAGATGTTGGTCTCCAGTACTGAGGGAACAAAGGTTTTCCTGCAATGAAAAACCATGTTTAAAACATTAATTCAGGATGCTTCTGATACAGTGTAAAACAATGAAAGTATGTTTTCTAACTATATGGGGGCGATAAATAAGAGCAAAAATGTACATGAACGCATTACTTCCACGTTCATAAAATAAAGAACACGCTGATTGGAATAAAATGCTTGGAACAAGATTTACATAACAATGATTTGATAACAACAGTAGACAAATCTATGAATATAGGCATCAATTGCCTTCTGTTTTTGTTTTTTATAGGTATTCTAGTATGATCGGTACACTCTACTGGTTGGAAAGTTAATGTTAAGTAAAAGTAGTTCTCCCATAGGAAAGTATTGTATAATGCTTTCCTATTTGGTTTCGGGTGACGCTGGTTGTCCTCATGTATAGTGTGAAGACGTCCAGTGTCAGGCGACCAAAAGTCACTTAATGACCCAGAAGACCATCTAGTGGCTGTCTAGTAGACAGCCACTAGAGTTGGACTTAACGCTCAAAGGTAATCATTGCAGTTTATTAAAAACTGCAATAATTGTCTTTGCAGGATTAAAGGACCTGGGACTTGGCACGCAGACCATTTCAATGAGCTGAAGTGGTCTGGGTGCCTATAGTGTCCCTTTGAGACCCATTTTCACTGTGGGTTTAAAAAATAAAATAAAAAAATTCTTCCTTTCAAAAAAGCACTTTACTTACAAGCCAAACATACTTTAATATAGCTATACAAAGACTTATTTAGAGCGCTATAGGTATTCAAAATAAATTTGCAGCTCTACCCTTAATGTGGCAGCATTACATTTTGTCAAAACAATTTGTTTTCTAGAAAACTATCATTGTTTAATAAATAACAAAAACAAACTTTTTTTCTTGCAGACCGTGATGGCATGTATAAATGTTTGTGTAAATAGCCCAGTTTAACTTGGTTATCAATCACCTTTCCTGTTGCATAAATAGCATTGAAGTGTGTTATGCCTCACCCTTTAGCCACGTTTAACAGTAGTTTCCTTCATTTAAATATGTCTCTGGCTATCTGAAATGTTAGGAGGTATGAATTATGAAACTCTCAGACGAGAGTACACAAACATGAGTTTGCCATGGTTTCATTGACCTCAAGCACTTGTTACAAAAGAAGTTGTGGTTCCACTTCTTTGAATTTATTTGCAGTATATTTGTATATTATCCCTAGCTCCATCCTTTCAGCAAATAAGTTGACAACTCTGTGATAAATATGTCAAGGAAAAACTTAATCACATTTAAGGAAATCCTAAGAACACCAATAGTGTTATCGACTTGTCAGGAATTCAAAGTGAATTTCAAGTTTTTTGTAAAATAGCCAAAATAGAAAAACTATTCAAGCCCACCGTGTTTTTAGTTTTGGCTCGAGGAAGGTCCATATCATCCGGACACCTGTAATCCGTTCTAAGCAAGAGTCAGTTTGTGTAAATCAGCCAACATTACCTCTGGTGGAAATGCTCAAAGAATGCAAGTTTTAGATTTTAATTTGAAGAGGGCTGTGGGAATGTAGGCACGCCACTGATGCAATGCGTGTCCCCTGTGACATTCCTGCTTATTATGGGGGAAGAAGGGGGGCATTGTGGCATGCAAGGCTCTTTAAAGAAAAACTGCATTTATTCCTTTATGCAGTCATGTAGAAAGTGCATCTATCTCAGCAGATTACTATTTTTCAAAAGTAGTCGCCCAGTTTGGTTTGTGCTGCAATATATTGAGCGACGCATGTCACGTTTCATGTTACTATTTTGGGTATATTACTTTTGGATGGAATCTTTTCTCAATAGAGAAATTAACATCTTTATCATGTGCTTTTAAATATATATATGAGAGAGAGAGAGAGAGAGAGAGAGACACGAACAACCTGGCATAACTGTTTTTCTTCTCATTTGCATGTGAAGCCCTCAAGTTGTGACACAAAGATGATTAAGACAATTATTGTAAAGTAATACTAGAAGTTGTAGGAATCTATCTTTTAAACACATATCCAAGTATTAATCCCATATATATATATTTTAAAATGTTTTAAAACCATCTATTTTTTTTTCTCCTTTGTTTAACTTGTGATTTATAAAATAGTTGTCTGAAGAATTGTTAATTGGACGCCATGAAACAAACCCCATTTTTATTTATTAGGTAATTAATAAAAAAAAAAAAAACAGAAGAATAAAAAATATCTTTAGTTATTTATTTTATCACTTGCCCTGGCACACCCCTCCACGATTCAGGAGTCTTTTATTGGCCTAGGGTTTTTTCTTTTTGTTTTTTCTTTTTCATTTTGTGGACAGGATTTTAAGGGATAAGTAGTTAACCCCTCCCCCCCATCCTCAGTTCAACATATTAGATGACTGAAACTAGTCAATGAACTGATAACAGCCATAACAAAGATGTTCTCAGTTTTGTGAAGTGAAATGTGTGCAAAAATATCCCAACACACGTGCTCATCTAGGTTTGGGGGGGCCAATGAGAGATCATGGGAGAAATGCATGGTGGGCATGTGCTTGCAGAACAGTTATTGGATGGTACAGTAGGAAGTCAAATTCCTCTCTTGATGTTTTGGGGCTTAGCGAGACCCTTAAAAGTGGCACTATCACCTCAAATCTTCCTTCCTCCTATTGTTTCCTTTTTCTCTTTCTCTCGCAGAAATCCGTTCTTCTCTTCATTTATTATCTATCTCTCTTTAAAACAAAAGGCAAAGTAGGGATTATTTGTCTATGTATTTTTCCTACATTTGACAATGACAATCTTGACAAACTGTGGCTTGTTTGTCTTATATTTAAAAGCAAATAAGAAAACAGAAATGAATAAAAGATTCTGGAAGAGAAGAGAAAAAATTTGAGGTGAAAGTCACTATAAGGATTAGGAAGACAATTAAGGATAAATTACAGACTATTAATTGGTTAGCAAATGAGACTGCAGGCACTTTTTTTTTTTTATAAACCGATAGTGCTGAGTTGACAAACATGTAGGAAATATTTAGGCAAAATAGCTGATTTGAGAAGATAAAAATCTGCACCTGAGCCAGGCCAAATCAGCATTTTGTTATCATATACATGGCGTGATATACCATATACATGACATCAAAGTCCGCTTTTCATGTACAAAATAAAAATGAGTAGTTAAGCAGGGTTTGTTTTTTCCTGTTAGAGGCAGCTTCAGCTTTTCAAAAATGTGTAACTTTAGATACAATATCATAAAATCTGCAATGTTTATCTTCATGTTATAATAAATTAAAGTAATAAATTATATGAGCCAAGGAAATCTTTGCATTCTTTAAAAGCCCTGACTGTACACCAATTAAAGTAGTTGGTATAGCCTTTTAACAAAGAAGCACTAAACTTTTTGGGTTGCGTCTTTGCAATTGCAAAACAAATGAATAATCTATAGATTAAGCTAGTGATTAATAGGCAATTATTGCTGAAATGTCGAGCACATGCTTCTGTCTTAATTATAACTTTGACATCATCATGAAAAAAGTAAAGAACTCCTCAATAAGCCACACACTTCTTTTTTGAGAAGCTTTTAAAATTATTTAATATGTTGAAAAATGTTTTAATGTTTGGACATATTAACTCTATGCCAAAATATAAACTTATTTGAAATCATTATTCAAAATCTTTTAAACCAATGCCATAGTGCTTCAAAATAAGTATTTTATGTGCATGTTCCTTATTTTTTTTTTTAAAGGCCACGTGTGGTTTGATTTCCCACCAGGCTTGGCACAAAGCTTGGCTTCTTACTGTGTACACTGCTCGTATGACTTTCTGTTGACCAATCCGTTACAATTTATGCAAAATTGTACTCATGCACTTACCTGCTGCCAGCAATGTTCAATAAATACCACAATGTTTCTAAATTACAAACTGTATACTGCACTGCACACTTTATTTCATGACCACTTTTGTAATGTTTCTAACTTCTGCTTTTTACATGTGTTTTTATTTTTAATTTAATTTTTTAGCTGTTGAAAAACTGTTAGTATTCCAAGCCTGCATTAGTTTCATATATATTTTTATAGCTTAATGTTTATATATTTTTAACGCTACAGTGTCTCTTTAAGCTTGCTATAAAACAGAAGAAAGAAAAAGAAGAAATGAACAATCTGCCTGTGCAGACCTCCTAAATGGGGGATAATCCCTATGATTAAATTGGAAAAAGAAAAGCGAAGTAGCGGAGGCTCCAGTACCTGATAATACAAGAAATGGAAAAGAATAACGGTCCATAAGTAAAAAAAGTCTCCAAAGGGACAAGACCAACAACAAAATAAAATAGTACTATACACACAACATATATAAATTTTAAATACAAAGAAGCTGGTCCACACAATGGACTTGATACTCCTGGGAAATATAGAGAGACTCCCAGCTGTGTGTCCGTCTGTCAGTTTGGTGAAAAATAGACAAAAAGTATTTGTTTGTTTAAATACACGCTGGGTGGTCAGTTTGACTCTTGCTGCCTGTATATTGCATCTATGTAACTGAAAATCGTCAGTATAGTGATCAAGGAAAAATGTATACGAAAAGTAACTGTTGGTGGGTATTGGTGAAGAAATGCCTGTGTTGATGAGGTCTAATAACTCCTATATGGAGGCAAAAC
Source organism: Pelobates fuscus (assembly GCF_036172605.1). Lineage (NCBI taxonomy): Eukaryota > Metazoa > Chordata > Amphibia > Anura > Pelobatidae > Pelobates > Pelobates fuscus. The sequence goes on along the minus strand of NC_086325.1, from coordinate 64,646,982 downwards.
TATACCAGGAGAGGGGAGGGGGGAGAGTGTCTCTATCCCAACTGTGCCTTCGAGGGCACCCCTTACCCCAAATCTCACCCTAAACCTGTATATAGATAAAACACCACCCACTTGTCCAAGAGTCACAACGAAATCCATGTAGAAATAAATTGTTAAATTAAATAAAGTCGGATGCAAAAAAACGGAATCTATTAGGTAAATGTTCCAGGAAATCGGCAGATACTACAGGTAGAGAGTGTGGAGCCAGCAGTGCCCCAAAGCCCCTGACGTACGCTTCACTGGGCCAGCTCATCAGAGGGGTCCCACCAACAGTTACTTTTCGTATACATTTTTCCTTGATCACTATACTGACGATTTTCAGTTACATAGATGCAATATACAGGCAGCAAGAGTCAAACTGACCACCCAGCGTGTATTTAACAAACAAATACTTTTTGTCTATTTTTCACCAAACTGACCGACGGACATACGGCTGGGAGTATCTCTCTACTTCCCAGGAGTATCAAGTCCATTGTGTGGATCAGCTTCCTTGCTATTTTAATTTATAGATGTTGTGTGTATAGTACTATTTTATTTTGTTGTTGGTCTTGTCCCTTTTGGAGACTTTTTTTTTTTTTTTTTTTTTTTACTTATGGACCTCTATTCTTTTCCATTTCTTGTTTTATCAGGTACTGCAGCCTCCACTTCTTCTCTTTTCTTTTTCCAAGTGTCTCTTTAAGATAACATATAGGCTTGGCATTGAAACTCAATAAAAACCTCAGAAACTGTAATCCAGATATGAGATAAGTGTTCAGGTTTTATCATGCTTAAATGCTTGCCATTTTCCTAATTAAAAGGATACCCAGAACAGGCTCGAAACTACTCTCTTCCCATCTTTCAAATGCTCACAGCACCTGCCTAGTAAAGACTTCTCATTGAGCAGCACTGATTGGACAGTCACAGAAAGTCTGAGCTGCTGAAGAAGAGGAGGGCTTCAAATGCTCTGGATAAGAGATCCGTTGCTTTTGAAAGTCATTTTTAGATATACCACCATTGAAAATAATGCATATTTAAACACGCTTGTTTTCATTGGGGGTTTACATACTAACAGGGAATATTTTTTATTATTTGAGCTGTATAGTATCCCTTTAATCGTCATTATCCTCCTTTCCACCTTCTAATAAACACCGCAAATATATTCCCTTCTGATGAAACTTTCTAACACTTTTCTTCTTCTCAATCCTTAAAGCAGTCTTCTGTTTCCATTGAACCTTTAATTTGTAGGTAGGCTGTGGTCTGTACAAGGGTTAAAGGAAACACTAGACCCTAAAGCACGTGCATTAAGGTTAACCAAAGGTACCAAACTCTTTCTGATATTTTTAAAAGTTAAGATTTCAAAACAAAAAGTAAAAATTATTTCTTGGGTTGAGCGAATATGAGTTTGATTTTATTGTATGTATTGTTACTCTGCAATCCATGTAAATACATATGTATTTCTATGTATGGAAATATGTAAAAAGTGTTGAAATAGTGAATACATGAATTGTAATTTAAAAGTAATTGTATGGAAAGATATAAGAAAATATTATGAAAAATAAGATTTCAAATTAATTTAGCACGTTTATAAAGATATCAATCGGGTGGTTGGGGGATGCTTTTCCTCTTTTGTTTGGAGAACTCTCTCACAGCGGATGTGAAGCATTCTATTGATGAAGCACCGTAGGGACTCCGTGCTTATCATTTGCCCGATGAGATGGAGTTGCTGTGAGGAGATGATCTAGGCCCTGAATCTGAAACCATTTTTATTTTATTTTTTTAACACTCCATTAAAAATAAGTGTTTGTTCATAATTCTGGAATGTTGCTTTGATGGTAGTTAAACAAATGGTAAACCTGAAGGTAAGAGTAGCCATTTTTTTTAGACGGCTATTTTGGACAGTCTTGCGCTACCCCAGTCTCATCAATCCACCACACCAAATGTTATCTTGCTGCCATCACCAGATTATTTTAAAGACTGTGCTTCCGAAAACAATTAGTACATTTGGTAAACTCTGTCCTTCTAACCTGCTGAATTCTACATTAATTCTAGTTCCATATTTGCTGTTCTGCATGTTCGTAGATATGTTACCACTCTGTAGCTATTGGCATAGCTTTAATGGTGTGGCTTTATGTTTTACTGACCTGATAGAGTGCAGGTTCAAACCATTTCTCTGGTGTCTGGAATGTAATGATATAATGCAGGTTTATGGGGAGTTGGTGTAATTTCCTCTAGTGCCGTATGATATATTTATTGGGAGCAGAAAAACAGATTAAGTATGACTTCATCCAATCCTGTATAAATCTTAATCATGACTCATTATTAAACAAAAAAACTCCTATTTATTAACATCCGCTTTTAAGTTTATGATATATAGCACTCACTGAAGATAAGCAAATCTTTATAATGAGACTGAGTTATTTCACACAGCACAGTCTATCTAATTTAACAGACTAGGAAGCCACAATCTAATTTTACTTTGCCTTGAGCGCATTGGAGAACAGGCTCATTGACTGATACAGAAACAGTCTCTGTCAGTCCATGCTAGTTTACTTGTTCATTATTTACAATGCCCTCGCCTACTGATCTGCATCATTAGGAAAGATTGGAAAGCGAGATCCGTTTTAGTGCCATACCTGCTTCTTGACACGGGCTGCAGTCTTATCCCACTCTTTGTCTGTTAAACTACTTTGAGTTAAATTATAGGGGGCTATAGATTTCATTGCAATGCAAATAGGCAGTAATTTACGAACATCTGCATATGATTATAAGAAGTATCTAGCTTATAGAACAAGTGAGGAAATGGTGACTGAACAAATCATTTAAAAGGTTATACAGTATGTAAATTGCATTATTTGTGCAATCCTGATTTCCAGGCCATTTGCGAGAAGATGAGACCAGTATCATTTTGGAAATTGGATTTTGCTCTTCTGTCCTGGGATGAGTCACTCATTTGTCTGGCCCAAGGTTTTACAATACATACTGAGAAAAGAATTGGACCCCATATGTATTACTGCAGCATTCTCTGTGCTTTTTGAAAAAAAAAAAAAACTGTGGTTATGGGTAATGCTATTCATTCCCCATCTTAGTCCCTTTTGACCTGACCCTTCCCCCCTCCCCTTATATGGTACATTATTATGATATAAAGTGCTGACTGGTACAGAATTATCTGAAATGATCACCATACCCACCTGAATTTCAAGTTACCACATTTATATGTAATGTAGTCTGTAACTTCCCTGAGATGGTACTAAAGGCCTCCCTTGTTTGCTTTCTGTGCTACCTTTTATTATAACATTTAATAAAAGAACATGTTGCGTGCATAGATAAACAAGTGGCTCAGAGCTCTTTGGAATGTTGGCATACCTGGAGTGGATTGAGCCTTCTATTTACTTGTAACATTAGATGGTTCTGTAAGAGTTCAGTATGTCTGAATTGGGCAATATAGACTTGAGGTAGCAGTGTGCTTCAGCTATTTTAATATATTTTCTCCCGTGATTTATGAATTTGTGCCATTTGTTTTTAGGAGATTGGTGGATGTAACAAGATGCAGTTTAGTTATCCTAAGAGTTTAAAAGAATAACTATAGTGCCAGGAATACAAAGCTGTATTACTGACACTATCACACCCCCTGTCTGATTGAATAAAGGGTTAAAACCCCTTTATTTACTCCCCTTATCCTTTCTCTAATGCACATGCTTTTCTCATGCAGAGCGTGAGAACCAGGACCGACCCGTCCATAGGACAGACTGGGGTAATGGTCCCAGGTGGCACTTTAACAGGGGCGATATTTTGCCGCCTCGGGCAGCCTCTGTTGCATAGATATGCAACGAGGCGTCTCTTTAATCAGGCGATTTAGCCGGCTGCCTAAATAGTCTTGGGGCAGACTGATCCGAGGACCCAACACCAACAGGGGGCCTGGCGGCATGCCCTGGTGTGCAGCCCATCCAGCAGTCTCCCCTGCAGGAGAGCGCCTGCAGCTCAGCAGACCATGTAATGGAAGGCTCGCGAGCTCCCAGAGCGTTGTAGTGGGTTACTACGGCAACGCTCTGACAGGAGTGTGCGAGAACATGGTCTGCAGGTCACACCTGGCGGAGCTGCAGACCAGAGAGCTGGACCACCAGGGAAAGTAGCACTAAAAAAGGTATGTGAGTGTGGAGCCTCCCCCTCTGTCACCTCCATAGCCTGCTTGCCTCCCCCGCTGAGTCACCCCCATTAGCTGCTTCCCCAACTGTCAGCCCCACACTGTAATTGTCAACCTCCCCCCCCCCACTGAACTACCAATGCCACTGGACCACCAGGGAGTGAGAGCCCCCCTCCCTGCCATGTATCAAGCAGGGAGGGGGGATGGAAAAAATAAATACATAATAATAATAAAATATTAAAAATACTAATAATTAAAAAAAATAACAATATAACAAAAAACATTACAATAATAATTAATAAAATAATAATCTAACAAAAAATGATTAAAATAACAATAATCAAAATGCCCACCCCCCCACCAACACATACACACACTCACACTTCATTCATATACACACTGCATTCATACACACACTGCACTCATACATACACTGCACTCATACATACACACACTGCACTCATACATACACACACTGCACTCATACATACACACACTGCACTCATACACACACACACTGCACTCATACACACATACACTGCACTCATACACACATACACTGCACTCATACACACATACACTGCACTCATACACACATACACTGCACTCATACACACACACTGCATTCATTATATACACACACTGTAAATAAATATTCAATTAATATCATTTTTTTAGGATCTAATTTTATTTAGAAATTTACCAGTATTTCCCACCCTAGTCTTATACTCGAGTCAATAAGTTTTCCGAGTTTTTTGGGGGTAAAATTAGGGGCCTCGACTTATATTCGGGTCGGCTTATACTCGAGTATATACGGTAACTGCTTTATGTTCAAACATCCGTTTAAATCTTTATTTTCCTATAAGCAAGTCTCTGTCTCACTCTCTCCCTTTTGCTTTTGTGATTTAATGTCTACAGGACCCCTCAATTATATACCCTTCTTTATTATTTTACTGCAATTATCTCTCTCTTTCACACTGATATATACATACATTATGCTAATCTTTTGACTTTCAAAGAGTGCATACAACTCCCTTTACTAAATCACAGGGTGAGGAAGATCCACAGCAATTTGTGGAAGTAGAGAATTTTCTTTTATATCACTATTACAAATCACAAATATGGATTAGATTCTAAATCATGGTACTCAGACCAATAATTAAGAAATCCATGCTATAATTGCATTTTAAATGGTAGTAGGGAGCTGATCACAATGCTTGTGTTCTGCATCAGTTTTTCCAAATTAAATTGCCTGAAGTAAATATATGTAATGTAAGTTCACCATATCAACCTTTGTGGATTTAATATATAATTTGTGCTAGGCAGCCATGGGGTCTTCCAGCAACTGCTCACACTACTAAGCTGTCTGTTCCTTCGGAAAAAACAACACTTCCAAATTTAGTATGCATCTGGTGCTTTGCAGTCTTAATTATGCTCAGTGTTTGAAAGTAGAAAAGGCAAGGTGAAGGATAGGAAAATATTACAATTATAGATCACTTCCCTACACATCTGTTCTTGTTGTTATAAGCATCACTTCTATATTAGGAAACCTTTATAGATGCTGCATTTTACGTATATGTGTATAGAGATATAGATAGACACACACACATAAAATGCAGCATCTATAAGTGTGTGTGTTATCTTAAGTATGTATCAGATTGAGGAGTTGGTGGTGGTGGTTTGGTTGTGTTGCGTTTTTTGGTTGTTGTTTTTTTGCATTTGGGGGAGGTTATGTTAAGTTATTTGATTTGTAATATACCCTGTCAATTTGCAACCTTGTTCTTTGTACTGTAAACTGTAACAATGACATTTGTATTAAACAAAACAGTTACTGACAGTCAAATGGATACTGTAACCCTTTATTTAAAAGAAAAGAAAATCAACGTTAACATGCCCTATAAGACTATTTATTTATTAGATCTCCATCCAAATTTCGCAAAAGAACCTGCAAAAAAAGTTTTTTGTTTTTTTTTATTGCGTGGAATCCAGCCCCCGGTGAAGTTCCCAGTGCTATCTTCCACGCCTCTTCCGACATCACCAATCGCCCTGCACGGCTCAATCAAATACTCTCATAGAGAAGCTGGGGGTGGAGGGCATGGAAACAAAAAAATATTGGCTATGGAGGGAGGAGGAACACGAAAGCAAGCTTTCCCTGGCAGGTGTGCTGCTGGCAATAGAAAAGCTGATTACATGGCTGTGCCGACAACATACATAATGTTTGCACAGAATTGTTATTGGGCAGCACAGTACAGATTTCCAGGCTTAAGTCACGAGTGTAACTTGACCCCAGCACAAATCTGATTTATGTCTGGATGTACAGCATAAAAGGCAGAAATTCTGCACATCCTCCTACCACCATGACTTTTTAAAAAGTAATTGAAGTGGTCATGGTGGTTGGAGTAACCTTTTAAACTAATTATGTCTGAAACCGTGCATTCTCCCAGGGCTTGAAATAGCAGCCAAAATGGCTATGAATATTTTGGTTGCAGTCCGTAAAACTAACATGGTGTAATGTCACTTTCCAGCTGTCAATAACCCATGACTGCTTTTAAGCTGTTGATAGCATTCGTGCCGTTTTATTTTGTATCTTGCATTCACAATATAAAAAAATTTTGGGGGAAAAAAACTAACATGGTGTAAACGTTAGTAAGCCAATCCTCAGATCTTACAATTTGTATATTGCATTTCATTTGTTTATTTACATTAACAAAAGTAAAACAATTCTTTTTGATTTATTTGCTCAAATAATGACCTTTGTATATAACTCACCGGTATGTTAATTACTTTTATTCTGAATTTTTCTTTATTTTCAAAAGGCTGGCTGGAAGGAAAATCATGCAACCTTTATGAATGAACTAAAGAATCTGCAAGCAGTGGGGCTTACAACCCTTGGTCAAGCACTGAGGTCATCATTTGATTTACTCAATTTGAATAGATTGGTGTCTGGAATCGACAATTACGGACAGGTACGTAACACAGACCGGAGATAAGAAAACAAAGTCTCAGTGTATGTTCTGTATCGGTTTCCTGCCGACTTTATCTTTTTTTGTGTTTGTTTATCTTGTCAGTATTTTATTTGTAATGGTGTGTTTTTCTTTGCAATTTCAGTAAATGTAATGTGGCAAGTAATTATGTCACACCCTTGGCGTCTTAAACACTGGCTCAGTACCCTTGCAAAATAAAGTTTAATCCAATAATATTCAGGAATTACGTAAATCATTATTAAAGAAACACTGCAAGTACCATAATCATTTCAGCCTTCTGTACTGGTTATGAAACTAGAAGTGCCACGGTGCCCTCCCATAGTAAGTATTCAAACCAATTACGAATGGTTTGAGAACTTACATGGAGTTTCCTGGGAGTCTACTGGAGCCTTCTCTAATGTACCACTGTAGAAAGGTCTAGCGTTTTGGGCCAGCTCATTGGCTGAAACTGTGAAAAAGGTTTGAAAATGATGCCTTGTGTGCCCCTTTCACTCGTACTATCTGTTATCTTTAGAGGAGCTGTGCTGTTCTGGTCTGGAGGCACCCTGGATTGTATCTTATGCTTGAGTGTAACTGGGAACCACTGGGCCCTGTTGCAAAAACTAAAGACTGTCCCCTCTTGTCGCTTCACGCAATGCACCTGTCATGAACGCGGGCTATTGGCCCAGCCGAGACAGTGGGGAGAGTGTGGAAGTGAAAGGGTTAATTACACCAGACCCCTGGTTACACTAAATTAACCCCTGCAATCCCTTCTACACTAACACCCTAGTACACACTTTACTGCCACCACCAAGACTTTATATATGGGCTTTTTAGGTTACTCCACACACAGTAGAATTATAGGATCACAACCTTGCTTTACTGATCAGACATAATTAACCCTTTTGGTTTGGTAACGTGTTTACCTGAGCTTTCCTCAGAAGGGTGAGCTCATAGAGAACAAAGACATAAGCTGAATAAGTAAACATTTAATGTGACAAAAAGGATTCACAGTGCTGGGTACAAAAATACAGAAATAAATGACATACAAAAACACATAACAAATTGCAAAAAACAGTCCATAAAATAGGAGAAAACACAACAAATCCTTACATATATTTACCGATTTTATATAATTCATGTGGGAGATTCAGTCTCCAAGTAGTTGTTGAAAAACAAAATCTCTCCCCGGATAATCCAACATCCTCATTATATATCTCAAAACTAGTTTCTAAGTGGCCAGACCCCTGGGTGGATCAGAGGGGTTTGGCCTGGCAATGTGTTGTCCACTCCATATTTTCTTAAATTACGTTGTCCTTTGAATAACGCAAAGTCAGAGCATACGCACCAACACTTTTTATGACACCCTATGTCCAGCTCTGGTGATGGTTATCTAGTCGTTACATTTTAGGGCTTAGGCCTGGCTTTGGATCAAAGCCTACAACAACTCCTCCTAACATATATCAAATGCCAACTCATGCTTTGGCAAGACTGCACCAGAGAATGATTTGTGATGACTGGCTGCGTGTGATGTGTGATTTGTAGTTTGTAGCTGGCAGGCTAAACATAATTGTGTGTGAGGGCTGGTTGTATGTAATTGTTTGTGGAGTTGTTAAAGTGTGATTGTGTATAGGGTTTTGCTGAGTGGGAAGTCTGGCCAAGTGTGATTGTGTGAGGCTGGCTGAATTTGATTGTGTGTGAGGGCTAATTGACTATAACTGTGTGTAGAGTTGTCTCAATGTGATTGAGGGTGGGGCTGGCTGAGTCCCATTAAAAAAAAAATAATAATAAAAATAAAAATTTCAGGGCTGGCTAAGTGATTTTGTATTTAAGGCTTGCTAAATGCGATTGTGGATGAGGGCTAGGCTGAGTGTGATTGTGCAAGTGTGATTTGTGTTTTTTTTTGTTTTTTGTTTTTTAAATATAATATATCATTAATAAACTCCAGACTCCCAATGCACTTTAGCTTACAGAAAATCTTTATGTGAGAAGTGTGCCCTATTTTTTTTTTTTTTTTAATGTGTGCAGATTTCAATAGAAATTGACCCTTTGGCTTTCAAGCACACAACCGGTCCGGTTACTACCTGGTTTGGTTAGCTTAGTTACACTGAACTCAAGGGGCAGCAATTGCTCAGAGCAACTGCCTTGCAAAGACTTCTCATTGAGCTGCATTGGGAAGTCTGTGATTGGACAGCCACAGAAATTCTTTGCAGGGTTAGGTTTTGCAACGGTTTCGGACAAGAGTCCTGCAGCTTTTGCACGCTGTTTTAGCTCTACCCCCAATGAATAAAATGCATGTAAGTTTTCAATTAAGGTACATCCTCTAAAATAGATTTTTCTTTCTTTTGTATTTGGGCAGTGGTTTTTTTTTTTTTTTTTTCCCGCTTACCTTATTATACAGGATGGGGACATTAGAGTAACAACCCCTGGATGTTGGGCTAAGGTAACATCCTGAGGACGTACTTGAAAACCAGAGTAATCTGAATGTACCTTTCCTGATTAAATACATTGTTGTTGTTGTTGTTATTATTAGCATTATTATCATCCCTGTTGGTCAGTGTGGTGCTGACTGCATCCCTGGTGATCCAGTGGAGAAGTGTGTGGTTTGCACCTTGGCTTCTCTGGTCCAGCACTCTGATTCCTGAGCACCAGAAGTATGAGGGAGCATTAAAAGTATTCCCTGTGGTAATTTACCGTATATTACAGACTATAAGACACAGCCATATATTTAAACCAGAAATGTAGAAAAAAAATAAAGTAACCCGTAACATAATTACAAAAAACTTTACCTTTTGTGTCTAAGAGATGTAAAGTGTGTGGCTATAGGGGATGTAGTGCATGCTCAAACTCAAAGGCTAACACCGGCCAAATATACAAGGTTTAAGTTTTATGTGGGTCGCAAAAAAAACCCAAACTTCAGTTTTCATAGTAAAGTACAGTATAAAAAATGTTGCCTGACACTGGGTGTCCTCAAGCTCATAGGGCTTCAAAGTAAACAAAAGAGAAAATTTAATTTAAGAAGACGTGCATTTGCATATAACCAGTGTTTCAGTCCAACTACCTTGACATATTGAGAAAATTTTGGTAATATGACTGAAATGGTGAATGTATGTTTTTGCACAACTGTACAAGAACAAACGTTATCTTGTTGATGTTGCAGTCCTACGAGCGTGTTCTTCCCATTGGAAAGCATTGGAAGACTATTGTGCATGTGTGGCAAAAAGCTGCACGGCCAGTCAGTATCTCCATGAGGAGCATTCACCGCCTCCATGCAGACACAATCTAATACACTGCCCGTCCCCCCATTCTAATACAGTGCTGCCAAATCCAATACACTGCACCCCTCCCTCTACTCTTATACATCACCCCCTTCCTTACGGCATCATCCCCCCCTCTCTATCACCACTCCTCACACACACACACACAGTATCACCACTCCACCCACACACACACACACACACACACACACACAGTATCCCCACTCCTCACACACACACACACACACCGTATCCCCACTCCTCACACACACACACACACACACATTATCACCACTCCTCACACACACACACACACACACACACACACAGTATCACCACTCCTCACACACACAGTATCACCACTCCTCACACACACACACACACACACACACAGTATCACCACTCACTCACACACACTGTCACCCCCTCACACAGTCACCATTCCTCATACACGCAGTGTCACCATACTCCCCCCACAGCAGGCCCCTTCATGCTGCCACAATCACCCTGTCAAATTAACCCCCCTATTTCTGTCACTCACCTACTCTCACTCTGTCACACTCTTCTCCCCAACCCTGCCACACTTATCCTGTCACATTAATGCCTGTAATCCTGTCACACTCTGCCACACTCACCCTTTTACATTAATCCCCCACCCTTCCCCTTAAAGGGATACTCAAGGCACCCAGACCACTTCTGCCATTGGAGGTGTCTGGGTGCCAACTCCCAATACCCTTAATGCTGCATGTGTAATCATTGCAGTTTTCTTAAACTGCAATAATTACCTTGCAGGGTTAAGTCCTCCTCTAGTATATTGATTTATAACATACGTTTAAACAATGAAATATGATATAAGAGCCTGCTTAACAGACTGTAGTAGCTAGGTGTGCTCACTGGGTGCTGTAGGTCACTACACCTGTGTTGCGTTTGGAAGATACAGCGGCATGTTTTAGCAGTATATGGACATTTGTTGTAGCGTGTTGTTTCATACTGGAGCAAAGAAAATAATATATAACAGAAACTAACTAGGAAAATCTGCCGTTGGTATGTCAGGTTGCAAAAGAAGAAGGGGTATGACCCCCCGACGTTTAGCCCACTCCTGTCATAGGATGGATACTGTCCCGGCTAATAGAGGCATTCCAGTCCCGTGCCTCGGCGCTCCACCGGCTGCGGGCCATGACAGAGTCCATATCGCCAGTCCCATTAATCCCATTTGGGGCTGTGGTCTGACCTCGAGGCCCTGTAGGGAGTTGCTTGTAGTTGTGGATAATGTAGGTCTTCCGAGGTAGTGAGTTGCGTCTCGGTTGTTTTTCCTATTGGGACCAAGATTTAGGATGGTCACTGGTCTTTGCCGGGCGGATCCTTCGGGTGTGTTTATGTGGCAACCGCTTTGTCTTCAGTGGCGTTGCTGCGCCAGAGCGTCGCCCATGAGTCGTGGGCTGCTCAGATGTAAGCGGTAAGGTTGGCTCTGGCTGGGTTTCAGCAGGCTTGTCCCGGCGTGTGGCTAGTGTGGACCAGAATTTGGCGAGCAGGGCGTCTAGCTTCTCCTACAGGGTTAGTTGTGTAGGTCGAGGTGAGGAGACGCACGAGGTGTCCGCCATCTTGGCCATGGCAGGTGGGTTGTCCCCAGTGTGTAGTAGCGGAAGCTTTACCAGTGAGACTCTGTTGAAAGTTGCCGGCTGGGGGGGGGGAGGTTGCATGCTAGTCCTCCCAGTTGAGTGCTCGATAGCAGGCTGAGAGATCAGCCGCCTCCCTCTTGTGCGTTGCTAGTCGGCCCCTTGTAGGCCTCGAAGCCCTCTCCGGGGTTACCTGCCGATCACGGTCAGAAACGTTGCTGGTTTAAGAGCTGGGGTTGTCTCCCGACACCGTGGTGTCCAGGGATGTGTAGGATTGGAGTCGCAGTTTTGTAATTATCGCATATTTAGGAGCCCGATTGCACGGAGCTCACAGTGTGTGCGACCGTTCAGCGCGGCTGCCAGGCGCCGCTCCCTGTCACACTCCTTTTTGAAACCATGTCAACCATGGGGAAAATATCTATGGCACTGGAAAAAAAAAATGCGATAGTCAATATATTGCCAAATTGGCACTGCACTAAAAAAAAAAGAATGGTTTTGCAAAAGATTTTGGCAGAACTCTAGAGACTAGTCACGATCGTGACCTTTTTTTTTTTTTTTTTTTGTAAATCTTTTTATTAAGTAATCATATGTCATGTAAGGCAATCAGTATGAGTAAACAGGTGAAACTCGCAGGTTTCTAACAACTATAAGATAAACAGTAAGTCAAAATGCAGATGTCTCAGCATTAGTATCAGCAAGGAGGCACGCAGGGCTCCGTATGAAAAAAGAATAACTTAAGTGTGAGATAAATGGTACAATAACATTGTTCACGGGAGAAAGGTAACATACAGGATGACATTTTCAGGGTAAGTTGGAAGTATCATACAATACAATGATATGTCGTTAGCTATTACGTATCGTTATTAGACATAGTAATCTGGGAGCTTAATATAAACATATGCGGTGTAGGCAGTGTCAGAGGCACCGGACAGGGTGAAAGCGTTAGATTGGGATGTCGAAGGATCAGATCAGTAGGTGACCCGCCAATCCCTTTCTACTGTGGGTTCCCGGGACGGCGTAAGGTTCTCAGGGCGATCCCTGGAGGGTGGGGGTAATCATAGTCGAGAGTCTAATTGGGCGTGCCCATGGTGCACCCCAACATCTCCATGTTATAAGTGGGTCAGATTACGGTCTCCCTTCCCAACCCTCCAGTCAGGGTCTGTGAAATGCGAGAGTCCCAGTATGCTTTTGACCTGTCGTCCTCATTGATAGTGTAGCAAGCTCGCTTTAGTGCATATGAGTAAGTGGTGGTCTGTTTATCCAGCTAAGCTCAGTTTTGAGTGTGGTGTATGTCTATATGGTTAGCGTTGTGTGCTGTGGGCCTAGGCCTTTCTACGTCTCAGGGTTAGTCGGGGTGATGCGTGTTGCTAAGTTTAGCTCCTGTTCCCAGAGCACGGGGGTGTGTCCGAGCCCTGTGAGAGTCAAGAGTATACGTTCCCTAAAGGTGTATTGTGTTGTATGTGTAGTTTTATATCCCTTAAAATCTGGTTTATGACCTCCTGGTCTCAGTCCTCCGGTCCGAGTCTTGTGGGGTGGAAAGAAGGTGAGGAGGGGATAGGTGGGGATAGAAAGGGGAAAAAGAGGGGGGGGGGAAGGTGAGGATAAGTAGGAGGGGGTCTGGTTGCGTCAAGTGGGTCCCACAGCTTGTGCCGCTCCGCTAGAGGTTGCGGGAGTGGTGTCCGATTGTCTATATCGAGTGATGTATGTGAACCATGGGAGCCACATTTCTAGATGTTTCGTTTCACGGCCTGTCAGGGAGGCCTGCATGCCTTCCGCCTCATATATATCTTCAACCCTTCGGATCCATTCTTTCTTAGTAGGTGGATCGCGTTGTTTCCAATGTGCTGGGATATTTGCTTTAGCGGCGTTAAGTAGGTGGCGTAGTATGGATCGTTTGTATGTCCGGATAGACAGTGGCGATATGTGAAGTAGGGCTAGTTCCGCGGTCCATTCCGGGATGTCTCCCAATATGTCGGAAACAGCGTCTTTAATCATCGCCCAATATGGAACGATGTCCCTGCAGTCCCACCAGATATGCATAAGTGATCCGCGGTCCGTCTGGCATCTCCAGCACAGTGGGGTGATCGATGGATAGATCCTGTGGAGTACGGTCGGGGTCCTGTACCAGGAGGAAATCAGTTTGTAATTAACCTCCTGATAAAACGAGCTCATAGAGCTTTTCTGTTGCCAGAGTAAAGCCGTGTCCCACTGTGCTGGGGTTAGTGACTTTCCAAGTTGGGTTTCCCATTGGCGTTGAAAAGTGGTGGCCTGGGTCGAGTCTCCTATTAGCAAGTGTTGGTATAATGTCGAGATTGCATGCTCTAGTTGCTCGCCTCGGTCGCAAAGGCCCTCAAACCAGGTGAGATCTCGGTGTAGACGATCCCTGTGTGGAATTGAGTTGTAGTAGTGTTGCAACTGTAGGTACCTAAGTACCGCGATAGGTGTCCCGGGGTGTGTACCCATGAGAGAGGTGAAGTCACGTAATTTGCCCCTGTCAAGGACCTGGTAGATGGGGATATATTCCCTGTCGCTCAAAATGGGCCATGCACCCGATGGTATACCTCCAGCAACCTCCGTGTTGTGTGTGAGTGGGATCATGGGACTAGGGGAGGGTGAGACGTGGCTCGCACTTCTCAGCGACTTCCAACCAAGTAACGTCTGTCGAATCGGGCTTCCTTCTTCCTCGTTGGGTGTTCGTCCCTTTGGGTTCCCCCAAACCTCCACCTCAAGTGACGGCCCCGCTAGTCCCCTGTCTAATGTGACCCATTGTTTTTCCACTGGGCTGAGGTGCCAGTCCAGAATCCGTTGCATTATCGTAGCCTGATGGTATTTCTTGATGTCTGGAAGGGCAAGCCCTCCACGGGGCCTTGGGCGGCATAGGATATCATGTCGGATCCTGGAACGTCCTCCGCGCCACACAAACTTGATGATAGCCGTTTTTAGGGAGGAGAAAAAGGTGCTTGGGATAGCCAGTGGAATCGTCTGCATGAGGTAAAGGATCCTTGGCAAGATATTCATTTTGATCACGGCTATCCTGCCGTGCCATGTTAGATGAGGATGAGACCACCTTTTCAGGTCTATTATAACAGATTTGAGGAGGGGGTCAAAGTTGAATCGGTAAGAGTCCTCCGGGGCTGTGGTTACCCAGACTCCCAGGTACTTCATTCGGCTTTGGCACCATGTGAAGGGGAATTGCTGGCCCAGGGATATATATTCTTCTGTAGGGGTTGTAATGTTCAGGACTTCGCATTTGGAGAGGTTAAGTTTGAAGCCTGAAATGCGGCCGAATTTGTCGAATTCTGAGAGGAGATTAGGAAGAGTTGTCCTGGGATTTTGTATGAAAAACAAAAGGTCATCCGCGTATGCGGCTACCTTGTGGTTTGTTGTCTGCCATGTGTACCCTTGGATGTCCGGGTTCATGCGGATCGCCTGGAGTAACGGTTCTAATGACATTGCGAACAGAAGGGGGGAAAGTGGGCAACCCTGGCGCGTGCCATTATTGATCGCGAAGTCCGCGGTCGTGGACCCGTTGACTCTCACGGTAGCGCGTGGATTACTGTATAGTGCCGATATCCAGGCCAGGAATCTCTGCCCAAATCCCATCCGTTGTAATGTTGCCAGCATGTATTTCCAGTCGACCCTATCAAATGCTTTCTCCGCATCTGTTGAAAGAAGTAATAGTCGTGTTTTGGTCATTCTGGCGTGTTGCTGGATGGAGAACAGGCGAAGGGTACTGTCTCTCGCTTCTCGTCCCGGGATGAAGCCCGTCTGGTCCACATGGATTAGGTCCGGCAGAAGGTGGTTCAATCTGCTCGCCATGACCTTTGTAAACAGTTTGGTATCAACGTTCAGAAGAGAGATGGGGCGGTAGTTGCCGCATAGTAGTGGGTCCTTTCCTGGTTTAAGCATAACTGTGATGGTAGCTGCTAAGGACTCCGCACCCAGGTTCCCACCCTCGCCTACCGCATTGAGCGCCTTCGTCAACCAGGGCAACAAAAGGTTAGAGAATCCTTTATAATATCCGGACGAGAAGCCGTCCGGTCCCGGGGCTTTGCCTGGCTTGGTCGTTTTGAGGGCTGCCGCTAACTCCTCCACGCTGAGCGGGGCGTCAAGTGCGTTCGCTGGGTCTTGGTTTATCATATTGGTGATCGTGGTGGACAAGTATTCCGTTATGCGCCTATCGTGGTTTCCGTCTTGTACTCCTTGTTGGGGTGGGCGTAGGTTATAGAGAGTTTGATAGAATGTTCTGAATTCATCGGCTATTTTTTGCGGGAAAGAGGACAGTTCGTTGGAAGCTAAACGCAGTTTCCGTATTTGCGTGCGAGGCATGGGGCCTTTTAATAGCCTTGCTAGGTATTTCCCCCCTTTATTGGCATGGGCATAATAAAATCCCTTTGTGCGTTGTATGGTACGAAGGTGTTTTTTAGTGATGAGCTCCTTAAGTCTCCTCCTGTGTTCCATCAATTCCCCATAGACACTGTGTAGCTGTGAGCGTTTATGTTGACCTTCTAGTGATGATATCTTCTGGTATAGGTCTGCCATTTCAATCATAGTTGTTTTTCGTTTATGCGAGGCGATGCGTATAAGTACCCCCCTGATGACACTTTTGTGGGCTTCCCACACGGATATTGGAGAGGCGTCGATTGTATCGTTCTCCCTGAAGTAGTGTTCAAGGTCCTGCTTTATCTGGTCCTTCACGGTGGGGTCTAGTAGGAGTGCCTCGTTGAGTCTCCATGTCCATGATGTGGGGCGGAACAGGGGGGACTCCAACTCTATCCAGACCGAACCGTGATCCGACCATGTGGCGGGGTCTATCTCGGATCTAAGCAGGCGGGTAAGACCTTCTTGTGCGATGAAAAGGTAGTCTATGCGCGAGTAGCGGTTGTGGAGGACAGAGTAGTAGGTGTAGTCTTTGTCCGACGGGTGGAGCGTTCTCCAACAGTCGGCCAACCGTAGCTCCTCCAGGGATCTGCGAATAGATCGTAAGCTGGTCTGTGGGACGCAGCTATGCCCCGAGGAGGAGTCCAGGAATGGGTCTAAGGGTACATTGAAGTCCCCCCCCACAACTAGAATACCATCCGTGAAGTCTTCCAGTAGATGTAGGGCGTTTCGTAGGAATGGAGCTTGCCGCCGGTTGGGGGCATAGATATTAGCAAAGGTATATATTTTATCAGCAACAATCCCTTTGATGAAAAGGTATCGTCCTTGGGAGTCTTGAGCACATTCAAGTTCTTTAAACTCGAGTTCGGCAGCCAGGATGATAGCCGTACCTGCCTTGTGGGCCGTCGGGTGGTTGGAGAAGAAGTTATGTGGGTAGTGTCTATTTTGGAGTGTGGGCGCCGCGCCCGACTTGAAGTGAGTTTCCTGAATCATGGCAACTGATATGTGTTTTTTCTTTAGTTCCCTCAGAAGGTGCGACCTTCGTTCGGGTATGTTAAGGCCTCTGCAGTTTTGTGTGAGGATCCTAATAGGTGAGTCGCGGTAGGCCATTTTCGTGATATATTATGGTTAAGAGCCGGAGACACCTCTGTATCTGGGCTAAGTCGTGTTCCCAGGGGGGTGCAGCGGCTGAGTTCGACGTCCTGACGCAAGCCAGGGAAAGAGGGGGGGGGAGGCGAGAGGGGAAAAAGGCAAAGGGGGGAGGGGTGGGAGACAGACGGGGTAGGGTCAAGTAGTCAAGACCAGGTTCCGGATCCCAGGAGGATGGCGCCCGTTTAGGGCTAGTGTAGAAAAAGGGAGTTTTTAGTGTCTAATGCGATCTTTTAGTAAAAGATAGAGATATGGATAGTAGATCTCGTGCTGCAACTAGTGCTAGTGGTGCCTCGTTCCGGTACCTGCCCAGGAAGGGGGGGAACCACAGCCTAGCTGCTCAACTCGTAGCACGAGTGTATGGTGTGGGAAGCGCGGATCAGGCTCCGCCCAAGAGGGTAGGTCTAACAGGTGAAGGTATCGTCCGCCCCGTCCGGCCCCTTTCTGCAAGCATTGAGTCAAGCGTGTCTGAGCATAATAAATGGGGACGTCTATGCTTCCTAGCAGCATAGGGCCAGTGTGAGGAGGCCGGCTGCACGTGAGCGTGCCCATTCCCAGCCCCCGTGGACCTCTCAAAACCCCTATACAGATTGTAGTCATGTGTCCCATATCACAGGACGGTGGGGGGGGGGGGGGGGGGGGGGAGAGGTCTCCGTGACATCCCAAGTAACGCAATCACAAGCATTTTATCCAGCTGGTGTAAAGATAATGGGTTCGTCTATCCGACAGGTTTAACATACTATTGAGCAGATGCCAGTCCCGCCAGTGCACGGTCTCATGGTCGTAGTAAAGCAATGCAAGAACAGCATGCGTAGGGGAGCAAAACCTAAGGTGTAAGCCTAGGCGTGGATCAACATAATAATATAGGTCCCCCGAGGTGGCTCTTCGAAAAAAGAGGGGGGGGGGAGGGGGGGGGAAGGGGGGGGGGGGGAAGGGGTGAGGGTGGTGCCGGGTATTAGCCTGGTTGGCATCGTGTGTGGGTCGGGAGTGGGGGTGGGTGGGAAAGCCACGATAACACTATAACCTCACTGGTGGGCCTGCAACATCCATGCGGGGAAAACAACATTGCAGGGAACGTGTAAAACAACCCCAGTGCTGTCCCCCACCCCGCACCCCGTACCTGAAAACATAATGCAAATACATATGAGTGAATAAATGGAGAACGTTATTGACAAAAAAATCATATCTATATGGCAGTATGGGGGTCAGAGGTCCTAGGGTACTATGCATAGCCCATGTCGCTTCTCCGCCACCATGCCACCTCACCCCCCTCCAGCAACGAGCGTTACTCGGGCGGGGGGGGAGTCATGTCTGGATACACACAACATTCCCTCCATGCCCACCACCCCACCACCCACTCCCGAGAGCAGTTACCAGTATACATATGTTGGCCGTTCCAACCCGATCTATCAGCATTACGTCACCCGGTGATGGGGACACATTCGTAACCGGGTGATGTGAGGGATAGAACTAAGATCTTGCACGATGTCCCCCATACACCCCCCACCCCACACCCCACATCTATAACATTTTAGGCCAGAAGGCTATACAACACAGAGAAGATGAGGTAAAAAAGGGAAACAATATCTACGTGGTGTCATGGGAGTCGGTCCTCTCAGGGTGCAGTCCATATTCCATGGGGTGTAGCTGTGTGGCTCAGTCCCCCCCGGTATCCCCCCTCCCAAACCATCGTGCCCCAGTCCCAGTGAGGAGGTTCCGCTTCGGATGGAACAGTGGGAAAGCCCCCGTAAGGAGCGGTGCCGGCAGACCTCCGCCAGGTTGGAATGAGCCCCGGGGTCTGGGTCTCCAGCCCATGGGTATCCCATATCCCATCCCCCCCCCAAAAGAAAAAGGGTGGCCCAATGTACCTGTGATTAGAACCTGCCTCGAGGAGGGCCAGGTTAGCTGGGAGGCTGGAGTCAATAGCTGTACGAGGGGTTCGGGAGCAGTGTCAGGGTACGGCACAGAACCAGGGTCCAGGGAGAATGAAGCAGGTCTTACTCTTCCGGAGAAGTCGGGTTGGGACGCCGTCTGGAGGGCTGGGTGGAAGGGGATCGGGCTTCTCTTCTTCGAGACGGTCTCGGTGGTCTCGTCGGGGGGGCCGCCGGGCCCAGGATCCAGTTAGGTACAGCAGGAGGGGGAAGGCCTAGGTCTCCCATGAATCGAGGAACATCTTCGGGCCACCGGATAGAAGTCCATCCATTGCGATGCCTGGCCATGAGGGCGAAGGGGAACCCCCATTTGTAGGCGATGTCACGTTCCCTCAATGCAGTAGTCACAGGGCGGAGGGCCCGCCGGGCCTCTAGGGTGATCGGGGAGAGATCATTATAAAGTGTGACTTGTGTGTCTCTATAAGGCCATGTCGGTCTCTCCCTGGCCTTCCTCATAATGGCGTCTTTAACGGGAAAGGAGTGGAGACAGCATATGAGGTCTCTCGGTCCATCCTCTGCAGATCTGGGCCTAGCAGCCCTGTGTGCCCTCTCAAATTCGATATGTTCTGGTGAGGTCGGCTGCAGGATGGTCTGAAAAAGTTCTGTAAGGATATCGATAGCATTTTCTGCCATACCTTCAGTCTCAGGCACTCCTCTAATGCGAATATTGCACCTCCTGCCCCTGTTATCCAGGTCTTCAAGGTGTCGTCTCATCGAGAGCAGCATTGTACCCTGACGGGCTATTGCGGTGTCCGCGGTCATTTGATGTGTTGTGAGGGCCTCAACGGCCTCCTCCGTGCGGGCAATGCGATCCGCATGGGATGAGACCTCTGCTCGGAGTCCTGCTATCTCAGCTCGAAAGGTCTCTTGTATAGTGGAGGTAAGGGCTTTCAGGTCGTCCTTAGTGGCCATAGAGTCCGTTAGGTTCCTCAGCCTGTCCTCGATTCTTGCGAGGGCTGTGCTGTCCGTCCCCGTGGGGGTTGTCGGCGCCATCTTGGGGCTTTCCCCCTCTCCGCTTGCGCCCTGTTGCGGGAGGAGAAACCCGTCCAGGGGCCCCTGCTGTGGATTCCTGGGGGTCTGGGGTTGTTCCGGGCGTTTAGTGCGACCCATTTGGCTCATGTGTGTCGCTTTTCAGAGCTTTGTTGGGGTCGGACGGAGCGGAGCTCACCCTCTATGCGGCCATCTTAGTCGGCGCCGTAACCACGCCCCCACGATCGTGACCTTTGTGACACTTGTAGTTTCTCCACTGACTCCTGTGCATTGCAGCCTGTGCTAGCTGAATGTGTTGCAATTGTATTGTAACTTCGGCAAATAATGTTTGTAAAGCGTAAAGTGTGCTTTTCATGTCTTGTTCACACTATTTGTGAAGTTAAAATACTACAGTATCCATTGTATTTACTTTGTATTTTCTGTTATCCTTCTTTCCCTTCGATGTATTGATTGTGTACACCAGTATTACTTTACGTTTTGTAGAAATCAGATTGATTTATTTGTATTTAATCCTTTTTGTACTGGTAAGATATATTCAATGGAACAGAATGTGTACATATGTCACATATATATATTTTTTTTTAATGTGCCATCAACTAAAGTTAACTTTTTTATTTAAGCTAGTAGGTGAGCAGTTGGCATTTATTGATGGTTATATGTATATTTGACAACTAGGGGAAGTGGTTAGTCCAGCTTCTTGCACCCTTTTCATATTGTTACATACTGTGTGCTGTGTTGAATGCCCCAATCATGCTAATTATCTCTAAGTCTTCTGACCGGAACAGGCTTAGTTTGTCCAGTTTAGAATACTTACTAGTCTGATCTGTCCAACTCAGGCAGTACAACTTATTTGAAACTCTCTTCTGAAGTTCCATTGTACATTTAAGAAAGGTAATGTTAGGATAGTCACGATTGTTTTTATTTTAAAATCCCTTAGACCCTCAAATACTTCTGGTCTATTAATTCATCTCCGGTGTTGTTTGATATCCCCTATTAATTTAATCTTAGCCTGGCATATGTGGGTTCATTGGATAGGAAAAGACCTCACATGTCAATCATACATTTATCATGCCAGTAAAAAATATTTTGACGCAGGGGAAACCTATAGTACAGTTGGGACAGTTGGATCACATGGGAAGTATTATGATTACTCATTATAGTGCTTAATCATCCTAATCTCAGCCAAGTGGATTGACCCCTAACCAAGTGGGTGGCAGGGATGGAGGATGGGTTGTTGCCATGGTTTCTCAGCCCTTACAAAAATTTCTGCGACAAGGCTGAACGTGGTACTCGTGGTATACGATTAGAAAGATAAGTTTAATATAAAACAGGAGGAAAACAGTGAATTTCAAGAACATAACTGAATTCTGCTTGGGAGTTTGCTTGGTCTCCTGCTCTTTCTCCACTCGGGTCCCTACGCATGAGTCTTCTCCACCTCTGTATATGAAAGGGTGTAGTCTGGCAGGGTTTCAGGAGTGTTTAGGTGTAGGGCGATTAGCTGTCAGCCCCAATGATGTGACGAAGGTAGAGGCTTCATTTATAGAAGTGATTTTGAGGACAGTTCTGTTATGGGTAACGGATAGAGAGAACTAGGTGGTGACCATCTGTATTCCATGTTAGGTTCTCGGAGCCGTTGAGTCAATGGTTGTTGTGATCTTCTCCACTGAGATGAGGTTGTTGTATGTAGTAAGAGTAGAAAACTCAAACGAGTAATGTGTTTTGCCCTTAAAGGCTGCCATGATTTCACACTTCTCCGTGAATCCAGATCATCTTGCAATGACATCATGTGCAGCTGATGATGGTGCTAATAAGGATTTATTTTTGTAATAGGCCCTATCCAATATGATCTTCTTGACCTAGCTAGGAGGTAGAATTTATGCCATTAGACAGCGTAAGTAATGCATAGTTCTTCCATGTTGATTACATCAGGATTTCCTCTGATTTTGAGATTGTGGCGCCTACTGTAGTCATCTAGCAAAGCCACTTGCATTGTGATGATATGTTGGGCTGACTGTACCTGTTGCATGCTTTCCGTTAGTGCAGATATACTTTGACGAATGTCCAAAACATCCTCCCACGTGGCTTCTACTCTGTTTGGACGTTAGCTTTTACCACTGCAATATCTGTCACCAAGAGTTTAGTATCCTTCAGGAGATTTTTGAATGTCCTGTTTAGTAGCTTTTTGCCGATGTCGCATATAAGAAAGGCATCGATCAGTTGGAGAAGAGTCAAGCACAGGCAAAATCACGCTAAGATCAGTCTCAATTAGGGAGATATCTATCTACGGAATCTGTTGGCGCTATATAAATGGCAGCAATAATAATATTTGAGTTGAAAAATACAGTAGCTGTGCAGTCTGGTGTCCTCTCTCTGTGATCAAGTTCTACCCACCATAATTAATATTGTGAAGTGTCTCTCCCTGTTTGCTTTAACAGCATGATTAGAGACTCGCAACATATAGGATAGTCTCCTGGGTTCTGAAAAGTTTTTGGTTTTGTATTTTTGATTGACACATACTATACTTGATTTCAGACATCTCCAATTTACACTGAAAGAACAGTGCTCTATAACCCTCTTAAGACCAAAATTATACTGAAAGCAGTGTGCTTGAACCTTGAGCTAGTGAAATCACACACTGGGTCAATTGGGTTTTCTTAGCCCCATTTGCACTGTATGTTTTAACTGGCCATCTCTGAACACCAAGGTGTGATGAGTTATCATAACATTGATACAGGAAACTAAACCTACTTAAGAATAAATATTTACCGTATGCAATATTGTTTCAACCTTTCTGTATATTTATGTAACATTCCTTCAAACCTGTCCTCCCTGATTCAAGTAATAGCATCTTCTATAACCAGATGTGACACCATGTATTTATAAACGTCTATTGTGTTTACCTCCAACTGGATTTTTTTAGATTTCAATACTTGGGCAGCCTAGTATTTAATATTAACATTTTTATATTTATAAACTTTTATGTCCTCAAATTCCCTGAGCAACTTAATAATTAATTGCTGCATCCTTCAGGAAAGGAACTTGCAAATCCAACCACTATTGTTTCTTCTCCTTATACCATAAACACTCTCCATAATGAAAATAAATATTTAATTACAGCTGGGCTTTGGTCCTGGAGCTTTTGACAACTGTATTCTATTCATTTCCTTCGACACAGTGGTATGAGACCAATATAGTCATCAGAACAACTGCAGCTTAATGTAGTGGATCTGGTGTCTACATTAATAATCATGCGGGGACAGGCTATAAAATGCTGCCTTTTTTTTTTTTAGAAACAAGGTAGTGTTTACATTGCTGTGTAGTAACCCCTCCAGTGACCATCACTTAGATGGCCACTAGAGGTGCTTACTGTGTTAGTGCTGCAAAGTGTGCAGCACTGATGTTCAGCATCTCCACTGTTTGCATTAAGGCGCTGAACATTCCCCATAGATAGATGCACATGCACCCTAGTCTCCCAATGCTTTCCTGAGGGAAAGCATTGGATTGGCTGAGATCATCAGGATTGATCATCTCAGCCATAAAGGTGGGCCCGGATGTGGGAATTGCTGCGCCGTGGGAGAAAAGGTGAGTAAAAACACCTTTTCAAAGCCTGTGGACTAAACAGAGCTGAGGGGGTGCCTAAACAGCCACACATGCTATAGTGTTTGTATTCCTGACACTGTAGTGTTCTTTTAATCTTGATTCCAGTTATTCATTTTCACTCCTCAATGGTGAGAGGGCGAGTGGAAATTTTGGACCCTAGGGTTTTTCTCTATTCCTTTTAACTGTAAAATAAAGTATATTCCTAATCTCAATTATGTTATTTTTCTTATTTTAAAGGGACGAAATCCTTTCTTTCTGGAACCATCCATTTTAATTACCATCACAGACGGCAACAAACTTACAGTTTCGTCTAGTGTTCAAGACGAGGTGAGTCTGTAAAGGAACTGTTAAACTAAACCACTATCTTTTTGTGGTTGGCGGCTGTCGAGCAGAGTAAAGGCGAGCATGAGTAGGTCTGTTCGATTACTTACACTTAGATTAATATTTTTTTCTGTCCTGCTTAGTGACGTAAGCCATTGATTTATGCTTTATTGTTACTTATTTATTTTTGTCAATCGTTATTTAGCAAGTTTTTCAAAAACGAAAGGAAATTGTGACACAGTCAAAGAAGATTTCCCAGGAATGAGAGAGAATAAGAATTCAGGCTTTTGTTCATACCTTTTTAATGCTTTATGTAGATCATGGCTTAAAATCTCAAGTCATTTGCTACTAGCCAGGCCTTAAAGTTACACACCACTGCAAGCCTGGAGAGTGTATGGAATACTCCACATCATAACAATGGAAACTATATATATATATATCTATATCTTTAATATGTTTTTATATATAATTTTAGATTTTTTAATAATAAAAAAAATCTATTAAATAATTTTTAAAAAGTATACTTGCTAAGCGTTGAAGTTCCACAGAAAGTGCTCAGACTATGATGTAGTAGACATTTATTAACCAATCATAGCATTTCCATTGGTTTAAATTATTTATGTTGTGTTAAGTTCAGAACTCAGATGCGGTGATATTTACATGCAAACATTAATAAGACCCCAATCTAAGCTGGTAATAGCCATGCTTGTATGCTCTCAACAAATTAGTTGCTCAATTCCTGGTTTCAATGAATGAAGATATACACTGATCAGCCACAACATTAAGACCACTGACAGGTGAAGTGAATAACATCGATTATATCCTTACAATGGCACTGGTCAAGAAGTGGGATATATTAAGCAGCAAGTGAACAGTCAATGTACTTTCTGCATTCGTTTGTTGGAAGCAGGTAAAATGGGAAAGCAAAAAGATCAGAGTGCTTTGTTAGTGTTATTAGTGCCCAAAGCTCACTGATGCACGTGGGAGCAAAAGCAAGCCCGTCTGGTCTGACCACACAGAAGAGCTACTGTAGCTCAAATTGATGAGAAATATAATGTTGGCCATGATCGAAAGGTGTCAGAACACACAGTGTATCTCAGTCTGTTACGAATGGGATGGGCTGGAACAACAACTCCAGTCCAAGGAGGCCCGGCCTTGCAACTTGCAGCCTAATGTCTTGGTGCCAATTACCAAAGGACACATGGTGGAGTCCATACCTCGCTGCATCACAGCTGTTTTGGCTGTATGAAGGGGACCTACACGATATTAGGCCGGTGCTTTTAATGTTGTGGCTCATCAGAGTATGGCTACGGTTTCTTCTAGTAAATCAGTAGAACACTCCTAGAGATGGCAATTTGCATGGTCAGGGGAATCATTGCTTCATTTTTAATGAGGCCATTTTACACCATAACCTATGGAACAGAGTATAAATTGTTAGAATAGAAATATAAATTATTGACAACTATAGATATGTGAGAATAATTTATTTTTCTTTCTTTTAGTTTTTGTCTACTGTGACTGAGCCATTAAACCATTTGCCATATTCTTGTTCCTTTCCAGCTTCATCTTCCACTAAATTCCCCCTTACCTGGAAGTGAACTCACCAAAGAGCCATTCCGTTGGGATCAGAGACTGTTTGCTCTGGTACTTCGCCTACCAGGAGCATCGTCTGTTGAACCAGAGCAGCTGGGAAGTGTACCATCCGATGAATCCGCTATTACTCAGATGTGTGAAGTTACGGGAGGTATGAGACACTGACTAATGTCTACAAGTTCGAAGTGAGAGGCAACAAGAACTTGCATGTTCTACATATATTATGGACTTAATATTTTGGCAAATATTAATTAAACAAAGGATCAATCTTGTCCTATTTACCTAATGGTTGCAATTCAAATGTGATTATGTGTTCTTTATTAATTAGTCCTTATGTGCTAATTTCACAATTAAGCCAGTAGTTGTCAAGTAAGAACCAATCCGACCACATGCATCCATCAGTGTGGAGTGAAGATATATTTAAGAGGCATGCAACTCAGGCTGCAGAAACTGTTCATTTTAAAGTACAACAGCCTGAGGTTTGCTATAGCTGATCAAACGACCAGAAATAAATAACAAGTACGAATCTTTGTGCTGGACAACAAAAAAGTTATTAGATTTGTATATTATAGTTAAAGTGTTTCAAAACACTAGTTTTTGTTTGTTGAAGAAGTTCGTTACTTGTTGTTTTTATCTTTTTAGTAAAGTCACTTGGAGCACTCATGCGAAGGTGATCTATGAAGCTATCTCTCTAGAAGAGACTGTTTTAACCTGTCAAGATTTTATTGATTTCAGAATAAAGGATTTCAACTGGACAAGTTTAGTTAATACAATGTATAGTCGTTCTACTGCTATAATAGATTTGTAAGACATGGAGTCTATGCTATTAGTTAAAAACCTCAAACTTTTTCTGTCGTGCTTACAGTAAAAGTTATGATGGTGAGTCAATACTGCTATCTAGCAGGGCTGTCGATATCGACCCATCAGCAGCATGAGACCTGTGTACCAATTTTGCACTTTATTTTGGTTGTCATAGCAAATAAACCCAACTGAACTCGGCCCTATAACTGTGTTCAGACCAAGGATTTGAATAAGACCTCTAGCAGGTCTTCTCCTTAAAGAGTGTTTTTTACCTGCCGGAGTTCATACTCTTATTATGGCAACAGGTGACCATCGAACTCCTGCTCAACCTCTCCCTTTATTTAACTGCAACTATGTGAAATGCCAGAACTGTAAAAACTTCACCTCATTAGATGGAAATGTGACTTTTTCATTGTCTGGAATCTAAATCCAGGATAATAATTGTCTTGTTTTTATTTTTACGTGTGCCCCCAAATGACATCCTTTTTTTTTTTTTTCATTTTTTTTTTTTTGTATAATAGCCTTTCTTCATTTTTAACATTAACTTTACCATTTACAATGCAGTGTAATGTCAAATTGATCCAATTTCTTTCTTATAGGTCGTTCTTACTGTGTACGGACACAGAGAATGTTAAACCAGTGTTTAGAATCTCTGGTTCAGAAGGTCCAGAGTGGAGTTGTAATCAACTTTGAGAAAACTGGTCCTGACCCTGCACCCAATGGAGAAGGTACATAATAGATGTTTTTGTAAATATGGCTGCAATTTAATAGCAGTTTTTTTTTATTTATTTTTTTATAAGCTTCTCAAATAAGTTAATATTTGCAGATAAAGTTTTAAAATATTTTGTCAAAATATTAAAATCTCTCTATCTCAAAATACTTGAAACAATAAATCAAATTCTATATTTTTTCACTTTAGTAGTAGCAGTTCTGACTAAAGAGCAATGCCATGAATTACATTGTTAAAAAGACACAACAAACATATGTATGATACAGCTCTGAGCTATCCTTCTCAGCAACATAGTATTATCAAAGTTAATAATGTTACTCTAAGGTTATTCATATTTAGTCTTCATTTTCATTAATTTAAAAACGTAGAAGTTAATTGTAAATGAAGAAGTGTGTTGCATATAAACATAGAACAGCTTTCTAGATAAGTGACACTCTAAGCACCAAACCTGCTATTAAAGATACACTATAGGCACCCAAACACTTCATCTCATTGAAGTGGTCTGGGTTCACTGTCCCCCCTTAGTCCTGTAATGTAAAACATTGCAGTTTTAGAGAAACTGCATTGTTTACATTTGAGACTGACTGCCTCTAGTGGCCGTCTATCAGATTGCCACTAGAGGAGCTTCCGACATTGGGTGTTTTTTTTTTACGCTGGCATGAAGACATCCAGCGTGAAGGAAAACCCCATAGGAAAGCATTGGGGCAACAATGGTAGATATGCACTAGAGGCACATTCTCCTTAAAACCAATAAAAATCTAAATAAATATGGAAATCTATTTATTTTTCACATTCGAGAGTAACCTTAAAGACAAACATGATTTTCTTTTTTAGGCTGTGTTTCCTGGTTTTTGGAATATATTTTTATTGATATGTAACAAACTAGATTTTTTTTTTTTATTATTCTTTATTTTTGTGCATGACAAAGATCGCATATTAGCAGTCATGATATTGCTTATTAACATGAAAAAAGTATCAGCATAAACAGGAGCGATCTGCACATTTTTTTGTAAGGTAGTAAAATCATGAGTAGAAGAACACTTATTTATCACTATATATAGCTTCGAACTGTAGAGAAATGCAAGTTACTAATATGAGCCACTGGGTCTTGATATTCACTGAAGAACAATTAGGGAACTGTGATAGATTTAACAACTGCAGGAACGTTGCAAAATAGGGTCAGGATTGAACTGGCCACACTGCAATTTAGGTGTGTATACTGATCAGCCGATTCCCAGTGAAGGGGAGTCCCTTCCTCTGCTGCCATCAATGAGGTCCCTCTGGTCAGCCCATGTACGCATGTGGTGGGATAGCCTCTGCCACTGGATGACACACTTCGTCGGAAGAGCTTGCGTCCACATTCTGTGGGTTTTGAGCCGCAGACATTGCAGGTGAGAAGGCTCAGCGAGTAGAAGACTGTTATGTGGGAGTGCCTGGTATCTAGGTGTGCAGCAGTAAGCAGGAGGCTTAATCTGGTGAGGTGCGGACCGCGGCGCAGTTTGTGAGGTCTCTTCCATGGTACCCATCCAGGAACATGTGGGGGAAGGCCGCTCATGCGGTGCTGGCCAGCTCTACGGGTTTAGGGAGCCGCGATTCGGCCTGCATGCGTGGAAGGAAGTCCCTGTTCACCTAGCTTAGTCCAGAAGGTTGTACATATGCGGTCAAAATTCAGGAGTAGTGAGTCCAGTAGTAGTGAAGGCTGCAGGGGAGTATCTCCGGTTGTATGTCCTATCGGGATAGCCATCTTGTGAACCAGGCCACAAGCCTCCAATTCAGCTGTGGGCTGTATATCGACTTTACACCGATGGTACAACAGTGGGGACTGGAATATCCCCCACTGGTCCAAAGGGGGAGGGACAGATCCCTAAGCAGGCAGTCTTCAAATTAAAGCGGAGTGTGTCTGCAGGCTGTCTGAACACTGCTGTATTCACCAGCTACCAGTAGCTTGGTTGCCAAGACGCTGCAGGGTACTCCCCAGTAGTGCATGGAAGATGATCTTTTTTTTAAAATTTAAATTTTTTTTTTTATATATTTTAGAGCTATGCACTGCAGAGTTTGTTTTCACTACAACACTGTGGCCATATTGTTTTCTGTACTGAACGCTTCTGAAAGGGTAATGATAGAGTAATCCATTTGAAGGCTTGGATGAACCATTGAAGGATTAAAGTGGTCTAACTTGTGTGACAGCTTCCAGACTAGCAAAATAATAAACTGCTGATTGTAAGCAGATTCCATTCTTGCCGAATGCCACTGGCTTTATGGAATCATAACATATCATTTGTCTTTCTACTTCGTGTCATGTGCTTAAGAACTTTCCATTGAGAGGTTTCTCTAAAAAAGGGAAATGCAGCAGACTTTCGTTTAACAAAGTTATTCCAGAAAAGCCTATTTATTTATTTTCTTTTTTTATTCCTGCAGAAGGACTCACGGATTCTGTCAGGCCTATTAATTCATTTGCTCCACAAGCGTGGCATAGTTGTCATAAGCTAATTTATGTGCGGCCTAATCCAAAAACTGGTGTTCCTGTTGGACATTGGCCAATTCCTGAATCCTTTTGGCCGGATCAAAACTCCCCAATGTTGGTAAGTGCATAAATCTGCTCCAAGGCATTCATCGACTGGGCTTGTTAACTTTCAGAGACCTGCCTCTGAAAGTTAAATGTAGCGTTTATTTAATTCTATTTAATAATGACGTATTTAATTTTGTTTTAGTGAATGCATGTGTGGTTTTAATATATAATATAAATAATTCTAGAGCGCTAAATAGATTATAAAATATACTTTGTGTTTATCATTTATTAAGCACCAACATATTCGGTGGTCAAGTGCAATAGGTAGAAGACACAAACAAGAAACCTCAGCAAGATAGGTTTGACTTGCATGAGTGGGAGGTAGTGGATGACCTGCTCAAATAAGCTTAAAATCTGAAGGAAATGAATTTCTACAAAGGGAATTTTGTCGTTAAAAAAAAAAAAAAAAAAGTTTGCTTTTACGTTAAGGTTGCAATATGTATACTTCTAAAGTGGCAAAGGTGCATATAAATGACAATAACAAAAAAATTTGCAAGTGTTTACATGGCACCTTTTAAGTGTTTGACTGTTAAATGTAAAGGGCCTATAAATACAATATATTTTTAACTATTTAGTGCATATAACTCCCACAAAAGTCAGCACTATTGTAAACAGTCAAAAAAAATTACTGGTTCGAGACACATAATGAAATTTAGAAAGCTGAAGCATCTTATTTGTCTTGAGTCCTTTAATTATCCATATTACCCAAGTTTAAAATGTTGTCTGTGCCAAGAAAGGATTTAATTACCTACACAAAATGTATTTGTTTCTCTTACAGCTAACAGAAGGAGAGTATTGATTATTACATGTTGCCACATTCTGTGTTACAATATTTTTTCTCTTGCAGCCCCCTCGCTCTGCTCACCCTGTTTTGCGGTTTTCCTGTGTGGACTGTGATCCCATGGTGATTGACAAACTTCCATTTGACAAATATGAGCTTGAGCCATCTCCGTTAACCCAGTATATCTTAGAAAGAAAGTCTCCCCACACCTGCTGGCAGGTAGGTTTCCCTGAGTGTCTGCCTTTCAACAAGAGCCATTTTCGTATTGTTTTTAACACTTTAAAAAGAAATGCTATACTCAAAAATGAAAACGCACATTTACCTTTTAAAATTAACTCCGTCATTTAATTTTTTTTTTATTTTTTTTTTTTTTATGAGTGCTTAATTTTTATTTGCATTATTTAATATAAGAGGACAAGGGTGCTGGAAACATGCTCAGAGTTAAAGTTATTGAGACGGCTTTGTTTCTCTATGTGTCATCATATTATTCCTTTTTTCATTTAAGTGGACACTGAGTTACATTAATAATATAAAACGGCTAATCTGTTATTTATGTAGTAAAATTGATATTATATATTACTCCTAAATGCAATTAATGTCATTTTAGATATTCTGCTTATTATATGTTATGCTATTACATGGCATCTGTACTCCCTCCTTTCAGCTATTTTTTGGTATAGTGTTTTTTTTTTTTTTAAATATTATATTATTATTGTTGGAGCCAAACAATTTCAGTACAGTAGCACTGAAATCTGAGAATGACATCACAGTATTCATATAATACATTACAGATATAAATTCTCACTTAAAGGGTCGCGGTTACCTGAGAACTATTTTTTTTAATATAATAATCCTTTGATCAAAATTTGAAACAAATTGATTCGATTTGAAAAAATCAAGTCTTGTGTAAAAAAACAAAACAAAAAAACAGGGGGCGGAGCCAGCAGCGCAGCGGAGTGGTCGCATCTCTCTTAACTTAAAAGAACCATAAAGGGTGAAATATACACGCGAAACTACCTGTAACCCCGACCACGAAAGAGAGGTAGAACATGGGCAGAAAGTCCAAGAAAACTAAGGCTGACAAAAGCCCTCCCGGACGGGATATCGGCGAAATGCTGCGGAACACACAACAGGCCGCATGGTCCAAGATGGCGCTGGAGGACGATATCGCCTCGTACTCCTCAGAGGACTTTGACACAGACCTGATGGAGGGAGCGTCCTTCGGGCCTACACCAAAACGCAACACGGTGCCCAACACACCCAGAGACCCGGTCACCGCAAGCCAACTTAAATAAAATGCTGGTTGAATTACGCAAAGACCTATCTGCAGACATGGCCTACTATAAAGCAGCCATAGAAGGGGCCAAGTCGGAAATCACCCAGCTGGAGGCCTGTATGAGCACCCAGGACTCCAGATTAACAACGGTAGAACAACAAGTAGCTGATCTAACAAAGGAGCAGCAACATGCCACAGCAGACCGCCTGAATGCACTGGAGGACCAACGGAGGCGCCACATCCTGAAAATCAGAGGGACACCTGACTCGGTGAGCCTCACTGAGCTACCCCACTACATCAGGCGCCTCCTGGGTGCCCTGCTCCCGCCAAAACAGGCGAAGTCCCTGAGGCTCGACGGGATGTTCCGACTACCGAAGCCGACCTGAGCTCCAGCAACCGCATCCGTGGACCTCATCTTACGATTCCAGAGCATATCGGACAAAACAGCACTCCTAACTACACTGAGGGGCAAAACTCCCTTTGTTGTTTGAGGGCAGCAAACTAACATTTTTCCAGGATATTTTCCAAGAGTACGCTTACCTGGCGGAAATCACTGCAGCCGCTATTACAACACCTCCGCGCCAGAGAGCTGCCCTACCGATGGGGGACCCCGCGAGCAGCATTATTCACTTTTAACGGGACCTCACATAAAGCACAGAGCTACCAAGAATTGGAATCACTCCTGACATCTGCGGGTATACTCCAAGCTGCACTCCCAAAAAGATCGGGACTGTCCAGGATCAACCCAGCTACCATACGGGAGTTCACCCCGAGGGAACCTCTGGGACCAACACCGGCCAGCCCGCCGACTTGAGACACTCGGGACTATATACTCCAAGGGGACACCTCTAACCCACCACCAACGATAACCATGTTTTACACAGTTTAAGACGTCCGCAAACGTCTGTTGTTTTTTATTAAGCTGTTTTTGCAGATCGCTCCTGACACTTACCTGATGTTAGCTTTAATATTGCCCCAGCAAATCCTTCCCTACACTGACATAAAATTGCTCCGTCTCGCTTTTTGCTACACCCAAGTACAGATAATGGGACTCGTGACACATAGGCGGACAACCAAACAGACAGACGATGAGCCCCCACATGCAGTAGCCCTTATTGAAGCGACCAACGCCGGGCTCTTATTGCTATAGCCCAGCCACACTCGAGTAACCACACCAACCCACCCCCTGCCGATTCCTAGACGAGCCCTTTAAAAAAAGCATAAGCGCAAAACGGAAAAGCAGGGGTGGATCCCCTATGTGAAAGACACACATATAACACTCAACCCTGACAGCACAATCACATAGGCTCACACAGACGAGCATCAAGTATGTTTATAATAATGCAACCTTATTCAAAAATGTGCAATGTCTATATACGCCCATTACTGTTTTTAATATGTTATGTTTATCGCTGGCGAAGCTGTTGTCACGTTGCCTACCGCCATGTTTTACATGAGCACGATAAAATAAAGAATATAAAAAAAAAAAACTCATCTCTACCTATAGTATATGACAGGATCATTCAGACTTGGGTCAGACTGTCACAGAGTTAGTTACTAAAGTGAGAATTCAAAGTGGATTTCTCATTTAAGGCCAGATTAACCCAAAGCATGGTTGACCTAGCGAATCTTCCTAGTTGGCTATGTTGACCGTAAATTTCCAATTTCACCTTGAAATCTCATTTTAGTGAATTACCCTGTATGTCTATATGGCAGGGGTAGGCAACCTTCAGCACTCCGGATGCTGTGGAGTGCATCTCCCACAATGCACTTATAGCCATAATGCTGGCAGAGCATCATGGGTGGTGTAGTCCAAAATATCTGCAGTGCTGGAGGTTGCCTATCCCTACTCCATGGTCTTCTCTGCTCCACCCACTGCAGGGAAGACCATAGATGTATGTATATGCCTGCCTGAAGGATCCTGTCATCTACTAAAGATACAGATTTATTTTTCTCTTTTTATTTATTTATTTATTTATTTATTTATTTATTTATTTTTAAATTTTATTTTTTACATATACTTTTTTTTTAAACAAATCTGTTTCCTTGAAAACTTGATAAAATGATCATTTCTATTAAATGCTTTGAAGGTGACAGAAAAAGGCTCAGTTTTTTTTGATCAAACATAGGAATTAAGGCCTCAGTTTAATTATTTAAATTTAGAATCAGAAAATATTCCATTCTTTTAGTAGAAAAAAAAAGTTTCAAATTATTTGTCTGCAGAAGTTACAATTAAAGTCATTTTGTAGATAAATCATTTGAAATGTTTGTATTTATTTATTTTCTTCTTTCTTTTTTCTAACAAAATGGAATTATTTCTGATTCTTATTCAAACAAATTAAATTGAGGCCTAAGTTCTCGGTACAGTTAATCAACTGCCAGGGCTAGAAAATGGAATAGGTGTCTTGGTAACTATGCATATCATAGATGTACCCATGTGCATCTTAGCAACAGTGATTGTTGCTGACATGTGTCTTGGTAATGTGTTTGCTGTCTGAGCACTTATATTGACTCTTTGAGTACCTGTTGGGTGATCAGTGCATATTGAATAGCAAAACATGCAATGTTCTGTCGCACTTTAAAGGGAAGCACTGTTTCTAGTTATACAAAGTGGTTTTAGTCTTCTCTTGCAATAACGCAATGCATTGTACATTCCTCTGTTATTGAATGGGTTACGCTTTTATTATGAAAATGATATGGCAGCTGCAACAGCTTGATCTTCTACTGTTTGTCCCCTTTAATTATGTGTCTTTCAAAAAGATGATAAAACAGATTATTTGATTCTTCATTGCAGGTGTTTGTCAGCAACAGTGGAAAGTACAGTGAAATTGGTCAGCCATTTGGGTATTTAAAAGCAAGTACCACACTGACGTGTGTGAACTTGTTTGTCATGCCATATAATTACCCCGTGTTACTTCCATTGCTAGGTAAGTCAGACACTTCCTGGGCAATTGCTGGTCATGCTATTTAACATAAATGACAATAGGAGCCACACTCAATCTTAGCAGCCACCTGGTGCTCCAGAGCAGAACTAGCAATCTCACAACGACAAGACCACACAAGACACTCTCCAGGCACTCAGTGTTCAAGCCTCAGGCAGTCTTAATAGAACAAAAAAGGAGCAGCAACGTTTCGACCTGCTAAGAGGTCTTGGTCAAGGTCTTGATAAAGACCTCTTAGCAGGTCTAAACGTTGCTGCTTCTTTTTTTTTTTTTTGTATTAAAACTACCTGCGGCTTGAACATTTTTAGTGTCTTAAAATGTTCATGCTATTTGTCTTCTCCCTACAAATAATTACATGAGTGATGTGACGTTAACATCAAAATTATTCACACTGCAATATTTCTGTTCAATAGAAGTCGATCAACATTTTATGTTAAAACCTTATCTGAATATCATATAGTCCATTATACTGTTCATAGAGCATCCTGTTCTGGTTTCTGTTCATTATGAAATGTTCCAATGTTCGGAATATTTCAGACGAGTGTATGTCCTTTTTTTCCAAAATGTGTAAATATTGTTTGGCGTGGATAGCCACAACCCGAGTCTCAGGTTTTTATTCATCTTTTAAATTTAGCTTCTAAGAGTCACTCTGAGTCATCCTCTTGAGATGCAACAGTGATTTTTATTACGCTTGTATGGCATTTTTGAACTCTGCTTCAACCCAGGTGGCACAATTAAGGGTATTTGTAAGCATGGAAATGTTACTTTTAACCCAGACCATTATTAGAACCGTTTGGTTGTCAAGATACTACGTAGCATCTCCACGATGACTAATTAAATAGTTAACACCTTATTTTAAAGGTTTCCAGGGAAGCATGTAACTGGCATATAATTGTGAAATAAATTGTGGAGAATTCTGCTCTTACATAAACATCTGTCTTTAGTGTAGACTACACCCACTCATTGTAGATGGTTTGCTTAAAAGTTGGTTTGCTTTCTTTCTATATCTGCTTGTTGTGTCTCATTGGCTGTTTCTCTTCCAGATGATTTGTTCAAGGTGCACAAACTAAAGCCAAGTCTGAAGTGGCGTCAAGCCTTTGAAAACTACTTGAAAACAATGCCCCCATACTTCTTAATGGTAAAAAAAAAAAAAGGGTTGTTTTTTTGTTTAAGGTAGTCATTATTCCGCTGGGTAGATGACACAGCACAGATTAAGTTATCATCTGAGCAGTATTATTATTATTATTCCCTGACCTGAATGAAGGAAAATGCATGATTCACACCTGTACAGTGTGGGTGTTCCCTTATCTTTGTCACCATCAGGACTAAAATGTCTATCTACATGAGGTTGCTGAGAGTTACATTCTTGACTGCCAGCTATGGGCAATTTAATTAAACTCGTACCAACCGGAATTAATGAGGTCAGGGGAAATAGATGCCACCCAGTACAGCACCTCCAATTATCTTGTTCCAAAAAAGGCCCAGCAGAATTATTTTTAAATGATGAGCACTCCATTTATTGGTAAAAACTGATGATCTAAGTATATTATTATTTTTTTTTTACACTGATTTAACTTTATTTTTATTTGAATTCAGCCAGCAGGGGGACTAACTGTCATTACAGTTAGTCCCCCTGCTGGCAATACCTGAGCCAGCTAACCCAGCCATGTGCTCGCAAGGACCTCACTCTCACATGGCCGGGGGGGCTGCAAGAAGATGGCGGCGACCGGGTAAGTAAGAAAAAAAACGGAGAGCGTACTATTACGCCCGGCGGCGTTTAGAGCCGCTTAAAATAGGGCGTAATAGTACGCCCTCCGGTCTTAAAGGGTTAAAAAGACCAACAACAACTAAATAATTCTGGTTTTCCTTCTCTAACCAGAGGATGTGTATAGTCTTCTGTTTCCTGTAGTGTTTGGCACATGTTGTAATTTTATGGTCAGATATGGGTTTGTTGTTTTTTTTTGTGCTGTCCTGATGGGTGGCTTCACAGAAAATCAGAACTCTAAGATGTCCTCACATATTAAAGGGACACTATAGTCACCTGAACAACTTTAGCTTAATGAAGACGTTTTAGTGTATAGATCATGACCCTGCAGCCTCACTGCTCAATCCTCTGCCATTTAGGAGTTAAATCCCTTTGTTTATGAACCCTAGTCACATCTCCCTGCATGTGACTTGCACAGCCTTCCATAAACACTTCCTGTAAAGAGAGCCCTATTTAGGCTTTCTTTATTGCAAGTTCTGTTTAATTAAGATTTTCTTATCCTCTGCTATGTTAATAGCTTGCTTGACCCTGCAAGAGCCTCCTGTATGTGATTAAAGTTAAATTTAGAGATTGAGATACAATTATTTAAGATAAATTACATCTGTTTGAAAGTGAAACCATTTTTTTTTCATGCAGGCTCTGTCAATCATAGCCTGGGGAGGTGTGGCTAGGGCTGCATAAACAGAAACAAAGTGATTTAACTCCTAAATGACAGTGAATTGAGCAGTGAAATTGCAAGGGAATGATCTATACACTAAAACTGATTTATTTAGCTAAAGTAATTTAGGTGACTATAGTGTTCCTTTAAGGGAAACTAAGCATCAAAACAATTTAAGCTTAATGAAGTGGTTTTTGTTTATGGAGCTTGCCACTCCAGTGTAGCTGCCCAATTATCTACCAGTTTGGAATTAGTAAGTGTTCTTGAATAGCAAGACCACTTAATGTTATCTCACAAATATTATTCTTATTATTATAGCCAAATTTACCACCCTAACTCCTCCCACAGTTTTTACACTACATAGACAGAAATATACCGAAACGTGCGGATTGTTCCCGATTGGATTGCTATTACTTTGTGGAACGTTTAGCCGAATGGTTCACGGAATATCGTCGTTCTTGTGGCGAAATTGGTCCCATAGTAATGAATGGCAAAATGTTCAAAACTAGAGTGGGAGCTGGCAAAAGCTGAAAAATCAGGACATGATTTCTAAACTGCCACCACTCCCTCATTTTCAAGCCCACCTACACAAATCTTATATCAAAACGTTCAGCTATCCACTAGAAATGTCCACGGCTAAGCCATAGTCCTGATAGTTTTCACAATATGACCATTTGTTTGCAACTCACGCCGTCCATTGACATTCATTGAAACTTCACTCTAGCCAGCTCAAACTTGAAGGAAAATTTCTAAACTGCGACTGTGCCTTCATTT
Source organism: Pelobates fuscus (assembly GCF_036172605.1). Classification (NCBI taxonomy): domain Eukaryota; kingdom Metazoa; phylum Chordata; class Amphibia; order Anura; family Pelobatidae; genus Pelobates; species Pelobates fuscus. The sequence goes on along the minus strand of NC_086325.1, from coordinate 64,608,727 downwards.
TTAATACTTTAGAGACATACAAAATGTATGTCTGGGTCTTGTGATTCTCACAATATAAAGCTCTTCGCTGTAGGATGTATAGTTTTTTAAAATACGACCGTTTGAAGATAGCAACCGCCAAAATACTCTGACATGTGCCAGGCTGGAGCAGCAGGTGATGTCATAGACACAGGGCCTTTTGTACACCTGCTAATGTTTTTATAAATGTATGTTTTAGTGTAACTGTGAAGCACTTTGGGCAACAACATTGCAATTAAATGTGCTATATAAATAAATAATAACAGTTACTCCGCCCACTCCAGTTGTAGACTGCTGGTGGAGGCAAGAACACTTCACACAATTTCCCCAGACATTTTAGCTTTTCTAGTTTAATCCTGTTTTTGCAGACCCAGCCACACCTCCCTGCCTGTGACTTACACAGCCGTCCTAATCACTTCCTGTGAAGAAGAATCTAATTTTAATCTTCCATTATTGCACAGTGTTTTTGATTTTAGAATGTGTTCTGTTCTGCTCAGGTAATAGCATGCAGAACCCTCCAATGTGTGTTCAACTGACAGAGCAGGAGATACAAACTTATAATGTAAACACACTATGCTGTAAGACAGGGCTTGACAAATTTGCTTGGAATCTAGGAGCCAGCTAAACAAGTTAGGAGCCAGTCATTTTCAATGAGAAAATGCAATACTTAAAGGGACACTATAGTTACCAGAACCACTACAGATTGATGTAGTTGTTCTGGTGTATATATCCTGTCCCTGCAGGCATTTTAGTGTATACATTGCCTTTTCTGTGAAAAGGCAGAGTTTACATTGCTGCTCAGTAACCCCTCTAGTGACAGTCACTCAGACAGTCACCATGTGCAGAAACCAGGTTCAGTATCTCCAAGCTCTGCATGGAGGTGCTCAATGTTCCTCGTAGAGATTTATTCATTTAATGCATCTCTATGAAGAGATGCGGATTGGTACATTTGCTGCGCATGCACAAAATACTTCCAATGCTTTCCTAAAGGAAAGCATTGGCTCAGCTGAGATCATAAAGATTGATAATCTCAGCCATGGGGAAATTGGCACGGCGTGAGAAAATGGGGGGGAATAAAAGGTGAGTAAAAACGATCGGAGGGGGCAGGTACCTAAACGCGCATACTCACGCTGACAACAGACTTGTACGCACAAACTCTTGACAGACGCGCGCGCACACACTCGACAGGCACATACGCACTCTTGACAGACTTGCTCCCACACACAGTCTCTTGACAGGCTCACACACGCGCGCTCACACACACACAGTCTCTTGACAGGCTCACACACACTCTTACGCTGACAACAGAATTGCACACACACATATAGGCGTCCACACACACATACACACTCTGACAGGCTCGCACACATACACTCACTGACAGGTTCTCTCTCTCACACACACACATTTTTGTTTTACTTGAAACCCACTCAGCCTCCCTACTTTTGGGAGAGCTGAGAGGGTCTCTACCTGGGGTCCAGTGGGGCTGCACTCTTCCTGTGTGCGAGGGAGCAGTACTCTGCCTGCAGCTGCTCTCTGCTCCCGTTTTGTAATGATGCCGGAGCTGGAATGATATCATATGCTGGCTCCCGACATCATTACACAGCGCGAGGGAGCAGAGAGCAGCTGCAGGCAGAGTACTGCTCCCTCGCGCGCTGCCCACAATGATCATCAGGGCGGCCGCCCGCCTTCACATTCCCCAGGGCGGCCGCCTACAATATCTGGCACATATGAGCTGGCACATCCCAGGCGCCAGGGCGAATTTTTTTTTGTCGCCATGGCGACCTGGTGCCTGGGATTTGTCGATTTTTCAAAGATCTGATTTGAAAATTAAACCATTCAGTTTTTTTTTTATGTTGGCTGTGTGAGTCAGAGCCACTGGAGGTGTAACAAGGGCAACATAAGCAGAAATACAAGTGATTCAAATGATATTGTCCCTCATCAAACTGGCAGTTAAGTGTTTTTTATTTCACATTACTGACTGGATCCTCAGTCTTCCTCTAACAGGTTTACAGAAATATGTATGTTCCGTGAATTCTAAAGCACCAGTTGTTATAAGCATAGCCACTAAGCTGTCAGTATTTAGGTTGTTTTTTTTTGGGGGGGGGGGGGGTTTCTCTTTAGTCTTACTTCTACAAAAATAGCTCTCTACAGCCACTCCTTGAATATGGTGACGTTTATTTAGCTGATATTTGGGATTACTTTTCCCACAGTGAAAGATTAGTATTCCAAAAATATTGCATTAGGTAGGGCTATAAATCCTTTTCGGAATTTCCTTCCTGCGATTCTGTAGAAAAGCCCATGTTGACAATACCACATTACAATATTACATTTTCATTCATATCAACTGCATCAAAGCGACATGCTCATCTAAAAAAACAGTATTTTAAATAAGCACCATTTATAAGTTCCATAAATGTTGCTGTGTCTCATTTATTTACAGCATGCATTTGAAATTATACAGCACCTAATTTAACTTGCCCTTTCCCTGTACATATCACTGAGATGTGCATCCAATAAGTACCTATGCATTCTTTGAAGGCACATATACTGGCTTGATTACATTATATAGCTTTGCGGTGACCCACAGATGTCATTGAATTACAACTCCCATAATTATCTACCAGACTGTGGCTTACATAGGCCCACACGAGTGGTAGGTCTACATCAGCTTGGGGAATTTACAGAATGATACACACTGGTGTAGCCCATTCGATTTAAGGTGAGAATCTGGCTGGACCAAAAAATACAAATAAAACCTCACAAACCACAGATCAATAAAGAGACCATGTGAAAAATTAACCAGAAAAATATGTCTGGTTCTTAGTATGTTAGGATACAGTTCAGTATTGGATTTCTTTGCAACGTTGACCCTTTTCAATATTTTTGTGAATAATCTGATTTTCTTGATGTATTTTATGGAAATTGGTAATATGAATAATTCTGCTTTAATTTTATTTTCTACAGCCACTAAAGAAAGCACTGCGCATGATGGGAGCTCCCAACTTGATATCAGAAAACCTGGATTGTGGTCTTAGCTATAGTGTTATTTCATATCTAAAAAAACTAAGCCAACAGGTAATATTTGAATAACCAAATAGCTTCTATTTTCTCTGGGGGGGTTTTGTGCACACATTATCTTCTGTGCAACATGTTTTGCCTTTTACAACGTGCATACGTAATGCAGGTACTAAATGGATCCTCTCAAAAAAAATCGTACGTGCCTTTTGTTTGGATCTTAAAAGATAATTTTTATACATGTCTTTACTTTGTATATTTTTTATATTTCATTTAAAATGACAGTAATTAATTTGTTCACTGGAAGCAAAATGTGGTGGTCTCATACATGAAAATAGTCAATTTCCAAAAGTAGGGTAATTTCCAAAAGAAAGGAAAGAGACTTTATAACATCCCCTCCCCCTTTGTTATAATGCAATGAGGTCCCGCACACCTTACGTTAAGGTGCTCGATCGTTCTGCCCCTTAACTTCCTATGCAGGTCTGAACTATAATCAGGAGACCTCGGACCCGGCCGCTGAGAGGCACAGAGCTTTAGCTGAATGCTGCTATAACTATTAAAATGGTTGGCCAAGCATTAAGAGAATTGCTGTCCACACAGCTTCAATTTTCCAGGATATTCATCACAGTGCAAGGAGGTATATAAGTGGAGATCATACTCTTCAGAATATGTGTTCTTTAACAGGTAGTGAACTTCTTAAAGGATCACTCCAGGCAATGAAGTTGTTCTGGTGCGAGGAGGTCCTAGGCATTATCTTTTTCTTTATCTCTTTGCCTTATTTCCTTTAGACCAAAGTAGAGTCTGAAAGAATAATATCATCTGTTGGAAAGAAGGCCCCGCAGGAGACCGGGATTAAAGTGAAAAATAACTCCACAAGTCTGTCATTGGTTCATAACAGAAACTTCAAACAGCTGCTACAAGGGATCTGTGGTGAAACCCCTCTAAGACTGTCCGAATTAAATGTTAAAGAGTTCTCTGGCTTTCAAGTGGGGCTACTTAATAAGGTATGCTTTAGATCATCTCCCTTCCCCCACAATTTTAACCATATTTTATTATTATTTTTTAATCAAATAAAACCTATAACTTGTTTTATTAAATGATTTTTATGTTCCTTACTAGGATCTGAAGCCTCAGACATACAGAAATGCTTATGACATTCCGCGCCAGAATCTATTAGATCAGCTGACTAGGATGAGGACCAATTTACTAAAAACTCATAAACTTATTGTTGGACAGGATGAAGGTACAGTGTTCACTGCATAGTATACTAATATTTGTGTCGTTAAAATTTCAAAATGTTCTATGTACTTTTTATTAAATACATTGGATTACTTCACAATGGGTAAACACGAGTCTGTACATTAGGACAATAATAATAACAATTGGCTGTATGAAATGGATTTTATGTAAATATTTAAACTTTCACAATTTTCGCTACGCCATTTTATAGAGGTTAAAAATTAAAGGGACGCTCCAAACCCCTAAAGCACTTAAGATTGCTTAAAAGCTTTCTGTGTGAATAGTGTGCCCTTTTTTTGAAAATTTTTTAACTTTTATTTTTTATTCAGCAAAAAGTTTAGATTTCAATAGAAATTGGCACTTTTATGAATTACTCTCAGTGGAGCTAAACTCAAGAGGCAGCAATTGCCCAGAGCACCTGCCTTGCCAAGACTTATCATTGAGCTGCATTGGCAAGTTTGTAGGAGAACTAGGTTCTAGATGAAAACCAACGTGGAGGATCAAAACCACTATTTGATTGATACTTGTATATGTATTTTCAATGATCTATGGTTTAAAAAAAAAAAAATTGTGTTCAATATAGATTGTACCTGATAAACACATTTATGTCATGTTTACAGTTATTTCCAAGTTTATTTTCTCTGTTATGAGTTAAGAGATTAAAGAAAGGTGTTTGTAACAAAATAAAATTTAAATGTTGTAGAATACAAGATTTAATGTTTTGTGGAGGGTTATTTTGCTGTTTTTTTAATTTTTTTAATTATTTCTGATTTACTTGCAGATTGTCTCCATAGTGTTCCTGTTGCTCAAATGGGCAATTACCAAGAATACTTGAAGCTTATGCCTTCACCTCTTCGTGAGATCGATCCTGATCAACCGAAAAGGCTTCACACCTTTGGAAATCCCTTTAAGCAGGATAAGAAGGTAAAATAGATCATGGGCCACTACATAATTCAAGTAATTAACTTTCTTTGAGGAAACCTAGAAAGTAAATATTCCTCCCAACCCTTCATGGGGCTGCATTCACCAAAGATCTGTCCATTAAAATGTGTTGGCCAAGTTCCTCTCTGATATACAAGATAACTCACTGGAGTTTTTCTTAACCTACAGCTATTCAAAGCATTTATATCTAGCTTAGATTCTCAAAACCCTGCTAAAGACCGCAAGATATCTACTGAGCAGGGGTAGTTATCTTGCTTGAAGTAACCCTTTAATAAACTTCACTCTCAATTATAACTTTGCACAAAAGTATAAAAATGAAATGGCTCATGTTAGTATCATTTGGATAGGCAGGGATGATGGCACTGAGGTATGGAGCTTTAGATAAGTATATATCTCACTATTATCCATCCAAATTCCACCATGCAATGAAAATGTCACCTCAAGGAATATTTGCAAAAGACTCTTCAAATGATAATGTCATTTTAAACATTAGCTACCTAATGTTCCCCAAGCTTATGGCCATCCCTACTTTTTAAACCTTAGAAATGTGAGATTATGCATTAATCTGAAAATGTTTGTGGTTTAAAAAGTAGGAATCAAGCTTAATTTAGGCAAATTTAAGAAATTACTTGTCTGTAGTTATCAATAGATTACAAAGATTTGTATCAATATTGTCCTACGGTTCATACAAGTTGACTTGTACGATCATGCCTCAAAAACACTACATAAACCTTAATTTCTCCTGTCCATTCCAGGGTATGATGATTGATGAAGCGGATGAGTTTGTAGCTGGGCCTCAGAATAAAACAAAGCGGCCTGGTGAGGCTAATACCCCTGCTTCCCTAAAAAGGAGGCGCAGCATGTCTCCCCTACTGCTCAGAAGGCCTCAGACCCCACCAATAATAACCAATCATGTAGGAGGAAAGGGACCTCCCACAGCATCAGGAAGCCCAACTCCTCACAACCTTATTAAACCTATTGCCATACACAAAGGTAAGACATTTATAGTTGGATGGCAGAATGAATAGAAATTTACGGAGATTGCCTTTTATAATTGTTTCTGCATAAAGTTAATACTGTTGCTCAACGTTAAACACTAGCCTGTGTAAATAAGGAGAAATTGAAACCGCACTAGATTTTTTAATATGCAAACTCGTGATATTATGTTATATCTTCAGAGTGCAAAGTCTTGCTGTTCTGTCTGCAAATTGCGCACAGTTAAAGAGAAAGAAATGGGGTAAAAATCCCCTATATTGGGCGCGGGGCCTGACTGCCATACTGATCAGTCACAGCTTGACAGAACGCCATGTGATAAAGCTATATACTGCCCTTTTTTGACGACTTATTACCATAGGTATTGAGGACCCATGCTACTAGTGATACCTATTATGCCTGCAAGCTCATTGATGGAGACATTTTATGAAAATTGGAGACGGTCCCCTAAAGGGAGGCTTTTAAGGCTTATATCAGGCTTGTAAGACAAAACGAGGGAGAAGCGGACAATCTCTCTACTTTCATCTACCCTGAAACAAGCAAATACAGCATGGACCCTGTCCCCCTACTAGTGAGGGTTATCCTGGCAGTATACTCTTGAGGTTGTACCAAAATCACTGTTGGAGCTTGAGTTGTACCAATGTCTGAGCGACATTAAGATGGCGGATGCTACATGCTCTTCTAAAACTAGAGACCTGCCATACACTGCACTGGTTCGGCTTCACATGCTGTATGCAGCTTCCTGGAGAAAACTAAATTAAGCTGCTCCCCGTGTTAACGAAGGATGGCAACCTACCTCTGATTCAACTACAGAATGTTCCACAACTATCGCATGCACTTTCCCAAGTGGAGGTTAAGGCTCTGGTACATACACACTTTGTGAGGATTAGGAAGATTCTTAAGCTGCATTCTATTTACCAGATCTTCAGGAGGTCCAGAGCCCGTTGCACATATGACTATGCACCATTTGTCATTGCTTTTAGTCACTTTCTGTGTTTATGTTTTGTAACAAGCAATTGCCTTAATAAAAGAATGATTGACTGTAAACTTTTTTTTTTTTTAATCCCCTGTATTTTATTTTTATAGATAATGTGTTATATCTTTAATGCAAATAAATTGAAGGATTTTTATTAACATTGCAAATGTATTATATAAATAGGATATTCTTTTAAAAATTATTATTGCTCTTAACATTATTAATTGCTCTTGGCATTAAAATAGACCGTTCCCCTGTTAGGATAGAGCAAGAACATGCTCATTCCAACCTAATTTCTGATTTATTTATCTTTAAAACATAAGAGAAGATAGGGACTACTTTGTTTTATGTATTACACCTACACCTGACAATTGTGACAAAAGGGTGGAGTTTAAGGCAAGCTCCACTTTCTTTGTCAAACTAACCAGGGATAAAGCTTGCCTTAAGCTCCACCCTTTGTCAATATAGCCAAATGTAAGAAACATACATGAGACAAAGTAATTCCTATCTTCTGTTTAAGGAGAAATGGATCATTAATGAGGAACAGATTCTGAAAGAGCACTAAAAAAGGAAACGGGTGATACGTAAGTTTGAGGTGACAGCGCCACTTTAACAGTACGCTATGGTGAATTGGCAGCAGAGTTTCAAAGCTAAGGCCAAAATAGGAGGGTTGGAAAATGTTTTACTTTTGTATAAAAAAAAAAAAGGATATACAGTAAAGATCAGTATGTTGTAGAGGTCTACAGCAGTTGTATACCAGAAAAAAAGGTGAGTTCAAATAGTTGGCCAACATGTATCCCTCTGAGTGGAGTTAGCCAGAGCGGATATAATTCTGCCTTGCATTAGCTGACTATTAATTAGTCTATCCCCTTTTTCGGCAACCTACCTACTATGCTGGTAAACCACCCCTTATGTCCTGCATTTAAATCACCCAATTTTGAGAGGTATGCTCAAAGGTCACTGGATGTATGAAAATGTTGGAGATGCAATAGATAGAAAGAGAAGTGTCCTACCAGACTATTAGTTAGGGCCTGTTGCATCTGCCATGTAGTCATCTTGTATTTTCTTCAGCCTATGCCATATCGTGAAGTAAAAAAAGCAATACTTTGAGCTTATAGCTTAAGAGAATACATAGCATAATACTATTTAGAAAAAGTCACACAAGCTTGTAATAATTGCACTCATGAGATATTGTGCTCACTGGTACCTTCCCTCGTGGGGGCTGTTGCTATCCACACCTCCTGTTCACGTGCTCCTTATTTAGCTTCATTTCAACACGGGTAATAATGTGTAGTAATATATTTATTAAAATAAAAAGCAATACTGGTCCTACATATTTTGATTAGAACATAAATTCTTCCTCAGGGACCTTTACAGCATAAATAGAAAAAAATAGTCCCCCCCTCCCTCCCCCTTGGGCCATATAAATAGACATTTTCTTTACTTCATTGGAGAATTTGTGGATATGCGTCTTGCTTCGCCGATGTCCTCACAGCTGACCATCGGTTTCTCCCCTTTTGGGTTCTCCAGTCACATGACGTAGATCAGGCTTCCCCAAACTCTGGCCCTTCAGATTTTGCTGAACTACAACTTCCATGATTCTCGGCCTATTTTTTTCAGTCATAGAATCATGGGAGTTGTAATTCAGCAACATCTGGAGGGCCGACGTTTGAGGAAGCGAGACATAGATGCACAATGTGATAATGAAATTAGTACATTACATTCATGCAAGTACGTTGCACGCTCAATCTCACTGATTCCAAGACCCCATTTTATTTGTTTCTCATACTCCCTTCAAAAATAAATTGTTACAATGACCATTTGCAATATGTGAGAATTCTATTACTGTACATAGTTACAGTATATTAATACACATTTTGTATCTTTATTTCTAGAACACCAGTATTTTATCAGCTGCTTTAAACTACACAAGAGCTTAAATATTCTTAAGTAAACTTTTTAATGCTTTGTCTGTTTGATTATAATCTACATCGGTTTTATCCATAAAACCTATTAATATATTCCATATTTAAGTATTAATTTACTGCGTCTAGTTAATGGATTGACTTATTTTTAATGGCTAATTTATCTTCTATTTAAGGGACATTATAGTATCCGTAATACAAACCTGTATTCCTGACACTATAGATGTAAAAACGCCATTTATGTTACCAATCCCCTTGAACCAATGAATCTCTATGAAGAACGTTCAGTGCCTACATGCAGAGCCTGGAGATGCTGAACGTCAGTGCTGCACATTAAAATGCCTGCAGGGACAGGCTGTAGACACTAGAACAACTACATTAAGCTGTAGTTGTTCTTGTGACTATAGTGTCCTTTAAGTACCCTATACAACTACCATTCATTTATATTATTTTCCATACCTGTGTATTATGAATTTACTTTAGATATTTGAATACAATCCCTATAATTATTCAGTGCCTAATTAATATAATTACCCTAATTTGTGAATTTTGAAGATCTGTGTTTAGTAAATAAACCCCTGTTTAGCTTTTCGTTGTCGGTCTAGGAGATTGTTTTACCTGATGTAAAGTTATGACTTTATTGTACATCGTACAAATATTTGTCAAATACTGGCATCTATGATGATTAACAGGTATATTCATGTTGTGTTGAAGTATTTCCCCTATCACAATCATCAGATAGCAAGAATATAATATTGCACAATGACATTGTAACGCATCCATTTATCCATTTTCCTCTACTCCATCACCAAGCTTACTGGTACCCACCTGGATTCGTTTGAAAATAATGTTATTTTTAGTTGTTCCCAAACGGCCTTCTTTTATTGAGGCAACATACTTTGCACTTCTGCAATTTTGTACCACTGAGGTGTTAAATATATTGAGCACTCCCAATGACTGTGTCTTATAAGATGTTTGTTTACTTTACCTTTCTAGATGCTAACACACTAATTCCAGAAGGTAATGGAGAGCGAACGGATAACTGTCAGCCTATGGAAAAACAGATGGATGGCTTGTCCCCACTAATAGTACAGGCTGCAATGTCAGATGAAGATATGCTACTTAATGACTTTGATTCTGTGTCTGACGAACTGAGTTGCTTACAAGAGGATAGTTTAGAACACAAGACTGTTAATAATGCACTTGTTAAAGGGCCTTTGGAAAGCTATATGCCTCTTGAGGATGCTTTAACAACCCAGGAATGCACATCTACAATGCCCCTGCCAATCTCTCTGAAAGAAATGCAAAGTATGATACAAGGGACAAATGCAGATATTAAAATTAAAGTAATGAAAGAGGTTCGCAAGCCTGGAAGAAGTAAGTAATGAAATCTAAATTCATAAGGCGGCATCTGGTTTTATGATACCTAGATGTCCGTACAGCTGCATTTAAAGAAATTATTGAAATGTATCACCACAGGTTTTGCTTGGTTAAGACATTTGTGGGAGATAGATATAATTATTTATTTATTTGTAATTACAGTTTTAGGCTTAATAGATATTTAAAGTGGAGTTTGAATTTTTAAAGTACTTTATTAGCAGTGCCACGATGAGAGTTGCTGTGGTGGTGACTATTAATGATATTTACTAAATCCATAACTTGAGTTTCATACTGTTGTTGCGAGCTTTGCCATTCTATTAGCAATATATTTATTTCCTAATCCCTTATTTTGTTTCTAAGACAATTTGTGCAAGATGGTTGAAAATTGTCTCAAGTCTCCATCACATGTATGCTGTATGTGATTGTGGTGCTGGCTAGGCAGACAGGTTCGTTAGATTGATTCGCCATCTTATTTTCTTTTTGTTCCTATTTTTTCAGATGGTTATTAAGCATTGCTTTACTATACTTTTCATGTTTTTATTTTATAAAGCTTGTTTCCACATCCAGCTTTTCAAAGCAAGTTTTAATAAATAGAACAATGTCCCCATTCCAACAGCTGGACCCACCCCTTAAAGGAACGCTATAGGGTCTGGAACACAAACATGTATTCCTGACCCTATAGTGTTAAAACCACTATCTGGCTCCCTTGGCCCCCTTTGCCTCCCTAAAGATAGTAAAATCATACTTGTATTCAAGTCTGAAGCTTCTGCCTCTGCCTGTGAACTTCCTCTGACATCATCAGAACGGGTGGCCTGATCTAATCACAATGCCTCCCCATAGGATTGGCTGAGACTGACAAGGAGGCAGAGCAGGGGCAGAGCCAGCACAATTCAAACACAACCCTGGCCAATCAGCATCTCCTCATAGAGATTAAATGAATCTCTATGAGGAAAGTTCAGTGTCTGCATGCAGAGGGAGGAGATGCTGAATGTTTGGATGCATTTTAGGCAGCCATGCCCCAGGAAGGATCTCTAACAGCCATCTGAGGAGTGGCCAGTGAAGTTATCACTAAGCTGTAATGTAAACACTGCATTTTCTCTGAAAAGACAGTGTTTACAGCAAAAAGCCTGAAGGTAATGATTCTACTCACCAGAACAAATTCAATAAGCTGTAGTTGTTCTGGTGACTATAGTGTCCCTTTAAATTATGTTATTGGAATGGGCTATCAGCAGTATATTGTGTCTGAACTCCTATTGTCTCATTGAAGATAAGAAGAATGTTCGCATTCTGGCATCAACAATATTTCAAACTACTTATGTGCAACATGTTATTAAATACACACACCTACGTTACTAGCCAAGCCTAAAACTTACTTGTCACTGCCAGCCTCCTCCTGTAATGTGATCTTGCTAATAGGAAGTCAGCAATACTTGAAGTCTCCTTGCCCCATATCAATTTTGCAGCATCCCAGAATTCCATGTGGGTGCTTGCGTGGACTTTATAATTGCAGCCTTTGCTGCTCTATAACCTTTTAGCTATATATTTGCAAGCAACTTGGCTAGCACAAGGTATAGTTAAATTGTAATCAAGGGGTACATCATTTAAAAGGTCATCACAGCGAAGATAGGGGACGATTACATTATTAAAGGACCACTATAGTGCCAGGAAAACAAACAAATTTTACTGGCACGATAGGGTTTTACTGCCACCCTTAGGGTCCCCCTCCCGCCGGGCTGAAGGGAGAGGAAGCGGTTAAATTCTTACCTTTCTCCAGCGCCAGGATCCCTCGGCGCTGGGGACTCTCCTCCCTCTTCCGACATCATCCGCCGCATGCGCGGCAAGAGCCGCAAGTGCATTCAATCAGTCCATAGGAAAGCATTTTTTAATGCTTTCCTATGGACGGCAGCGTCTTCTCACTGTGAAAATCACAGTGGGAAGCGCCTCAAGCGGCTGTCAATGAGACAGCCACTAGAGGCTGGATTAACACTAGTGTAAACATAGCAGTTTGTTTACAGCTGCAGGGTTAACCCTAGATGGACCTGGCACCCAGACCACTTCGTTGAGCTGCATTGGTCTGGGTGCCTATAGTGGTCCTTTAATTTCACTGTGCTTAAAGGTTATCTTCTACTTGATCTCTCTCCTCTAAAAGGTTGGGAGCGTGTGTGGGAGGCATACTGGCTGCTCATTGTAATCTCTTGTAGTATTCCCTGCATGTTGTGTTGCCTGTGTTGAGTGAGGGCTGGTGGCTGAACAGCAGATTTCTATGTACTCTACAGGGGTTTAATTTACTGGTTTCCTACTTTTCCGTTTAACTTGTTCAGCAAAGGGAAATCATGCAGCACCTGTGCACTACCAGGAGCAGAATTTTTTTTCAGGTCATAGTGACTGTCTAGTGCAGGCTTCCCCAAACTCTGGCCCCCACCAGATGTTGCCGAACTACAACTCCCATGATCCTTGAAATACATAGCCAGTGAATCATGGGAGTTGTAGTTCAGCAACATCTGAAGGGCCGGAGTTTGGGGAAGCCTGGTCTAGTGGGTAGGAGAAAATAATGCAGGGCCAAAGCTAAAACTGTCATGGTAAATTGCTGCCTTTCAACATCACAGGAGATCCTCACAGTGGCACAGTTGCCAGGGCTTTATTTGCACTTTCTGATGGCTACTATGTGAGCGGAAATGTTAATGCTGTGTGTATATCTGTATAGACAGATATTCTATTAAGCTTCTCTATTTATTTCTGGAACGGCCAAGCTTTTGTCAAAAATTAATAAACCATTTTCTTTGTTTCTGCTTCTCAGATTATCAAAAAATCTTCTCCCTACTTGAAGAAGTACAAGGACCATTTGATGTACAAAAGACTTTTATTGAGTTTACTATGAAAGAAGCAGCAAGGTCAGTACAGCCATGATAAATTCTTATTAAACTTAACAACACAACAAGAGAAAGACTGTTCTATCAAAAAGGGACGCTTCTAGCCCCTTACCCCATAACAATGTATGCTCATGTTTACTTGTATGAATGTATAGCTTATCGTGCTAGTAGATTCCCTTTCCCCATCTCCTTACGGACTGTTGCTACCAATGTTAGTGGTTTTCAAAATCCACCGCACCTTATAACCTTTAGTTGATTGGCGGAGCTCCCTCTTCCTGGTCTAGACAGAGCTTACTACTATATACTGTTTAATGTAAGGTATATTTATGCTATTTGGGGTATATATTATTCCACTCTGGAGTTTTTTAATTCTTTGTGGAGAGAATGCATTAACTGAATCAAAAGGGGGAAAAAAACACAAACTGAATTTTCCTTTTGAATGTTGGTTCAAACCTGTAGATTCTTTAGAGACCAGAAGGTGGAAAAGTGAATATCCCAACAAATTGCTGCCTAGCAGACGTTTGTGTGATTAGTAGTTCGTTCAGTACTTGAATAGCGAAAAGCATGAACTCAACTACTCAGATTTCTAAAAGAAGTTTGATGGCAATCGTGGGAAACTATATGGAAGAGCACATACAGTTTACCAATGCCTTTTCAGCCAACGATCACAAAAATACAGAACCGCACACCAAATTGCATGTGAAATATTACTTAAGTTAATTCAAGGAATAGAAAAGTCCTATTCGGCTGAATCTGAAAAGAGCCAAATCGAAATGTAAACATAATATAATCAAAGACACAGCAGCACAAATTAAACAATAAACCTACTGCAATTTATTTAGCAAATAACCCATTGCTTTATCAAAGGACTGTCCAAGCTTTAACAATGAAAGTGATTATCTTGAGTTATTGTTTGCTTTTTCTTGCAGTGTGCCTATTATTTATGTTTTAATTTGGCCTAGTTTTCATGTTGTGAAAATGACTTTAATGTGTTGACTGTGTTGATATGTGGCTCTGTCACTTCAAACTTACCTTTCTCCTATTGCTTCCCCTTCTCTTCCTCTTTCAGAATCAGTTCTTCTTTTCTTAATTTATGATCTATTTCTCTCTAAAACAAAAAAAAAACGTGGGAATACTTTCTTATGTATTTTTCCTACACTTGGCAATCTTGACAAAGGGTGGAGCTTAAGACGAGCTTCACCCTTTGTTAGCTTGACAAAGGCAGTGGAGCTTGCTTTGAAGGGACACTAAAGGCATCCAGACCAATTCATTTTTTGTAAGTGGTCAGGGTGCACTGTCCCTGTCACCTTTAGTCCTGCAATGTTAAACATTACAGTTGTAGATAAACGGCAATGTTAACATTGTAGTACTAAGACTGCCTTTAGTGGCTATCTGCCAGACAACCACTAGAGGTGCTCTCTTCCAGCGTCAAGAAAAACACTAGGGAAGTATATAGGCAAAGGTTTCCTACAGGGAAGGCCTAATGGTCGCACAGCATTCGCCGCACATAGCCATTATGTCCCCCTATTGATTAATGCGGAGGAATCGGGTAAATTAATCAAAGGTTCTTTATCCCTCTACCATGCTGGGGGTGGCCAGCGGGGGCAAAGCAACATGTTGGTGTTAGAAATACAGCTTTATATACCTAATACTAAAGTGTTCCCTTATGCGCCATCCTGTTGTCACATTTGTCAGGGGTAGCAAAAATACATAACACAAAATAGTAAAGAAATAGCAATGCAGAAAAGAAGAACAGATTCTGAAAGAGGAAGAGAAAAGGAAACAATAGGAGAAAGGAAAGTTTGAGGAGACAGAGCCACTTTAATAAAAGGTGTGTTGTTTTTTGTTTTTTAAAATCTGGTGTACACTTCTCCATTTCTGTATTATCAAACTATCGTTTTGCAGTTTGATGTATGGAGTTGTTTCCTTACATGTTGTTGAGTCCTAGCCTAGCGCACAGTGTAGTTGCAGTAGTTTTTGCATTTTGCTGCAGGCATAATGTTCAAAATTAAGGGAGATGGGATTTATTTGCACCCAAACGTATGCAGACGCAAATGTGGTTATGATTATTGGGAATATTCCCTTAAATAGTTGTGGTTCCCATATATGTCTTCAGAATGATTATAGCTCGTAGGATGTACTTCTGGAATACAACAGACTTAATATGTATCTCATCAGTATTTAAAGGGGAAACAAACATCTCACAATCAGCTTCTTCATTGTTTGTGCTTTATTCCACAGGTTTAAAAAACGAGTCTTAATACAGCATCTTGAAAGAATGCTATCTGAATTGGATTCCACTGATTTGCCAAACAGTGTGAATCACGTAAACAGCAGATAACAGTAAGCCTGGAAACCGAGGACCAGGGATGAGTTTGCTGTCGCAGAAGAAAGAGAGAGGACATGGCGACCTCCAACACCTTGCACCTCAGGACACTTTCTGGCCAGAGACGGAGTACAAGTGACGGAGAGATGCTGAGCTCTGAGCTTCACATCATACCATGAACTATGAGGCCTTTTCTGTGTGGAGGGTGCTGCCCACTGAACAGGCTGGAGAATAACCATGTAGTGGCCCTCCTACAGGTGATGAGCTTACACATTTGTCAGTATAGACCATTTCCTATGCTGTAGAGAGCACTTGAGGGAGCAAAAGGCAAAACAATGCTGTGGCACAGGCCACCATAAGGCAGGTCTAGCTGGTGACCTCTGCATGGTGTGCCTGCGAGTACATGAGGTAGCTTTTCCCGAGACATGGTCTTGTCGTATCAGAATAGGCTGTATGAGACACTTAAAAGAAAACTGCCATTCTGTATTAAGGAAAGCTAAAGACAGCCCTGTGACTGTATCATTCCCATTAAGTCACTAAACAATCTACCTCAGACTCTCTTCTGTTTTGTCTACAGACTTTAAGAAAGTGCACCTGAGACTCCCCAGGTCCCCGACTTCTTTCATCCTGTGAGCAGGACGGAGACTCGTCAGGTGGCCTTGCACTCGCTGTGCTTTGGAAGCACTAGAAAAGGAAACTTTCTTTTTCTTTCTTTCTTTTCTTTTCTTCTTTTTTTTTTTGTTGTTGTTTCTTTTTTTCTTTTTATTTTTTTTACATGCATTTCCTTTTAATGTTCATAACAAAAGAAATATTTTGAACAGTATTGTTATTAGCTCAGTAATTTGTGATATTTTATCTTGTATAAAAAGGTTTTGGAACTTGTATATAAATATATTATACATAAATATAATAAACTTTTTTATTGTTTTTTACATTGGTGGAAATTTCCATGAGAAAACTGGAATTTCATAATTTGTTAGTTTGTAAAGACATACTTGTACTGGCACAAAAACGGTAACAATGCATTTCACAGCAGGATTATATACCTGGACGTTCCATATGAATCCTGAATGATAAATCAGTTCTGTATTACCTTCATTGATAAACACCAGGTGATCCTTTTTGCATGCAGGTGGAGAATACACTTGCCGAATAGGTGCTCACATAGTTGCAAGGATAGAATTCTAAAGTCATTTGTCAAGTTCACATATTTTGCATGCACACACCATCTTTAACCCCTTAAGGACCAAACCTCTGGAATAAAAGGGAATCATGAAATGTCACACATGACATGTCATCTGTCCTTAAGGGGTTAAAGGGATACTCCAGGCACCCAGACCACTTCTGCCCATTGGAGTGGTCTGGGTGCCAACTCCCACTACCCTTAACCCTGCAAGTATAATTATTGAGGTTTTCATAAACTGCAATATTTACATTGCAGGGTTAAGTCCTCCTCTAGTAGCTGTCTACTAGACAGCCACTAGAGGACACTTCCGTGTTCATAGAACACGAAAAGTGTTTTAAACGATGCTGGACGTCCTCACGCTATGCATAAGGACCTCCAGCGTCTACGAAATCCCCATAGGAAAGCATTGAAAGCATTATTAAATACTTTCCTATGGGGAGGTCTAATGCACGTGCACGGCCATTGCTGCGCATGCGCATTAGGTCTCTCCCGCTGACGGCTGCGCAGGCGGAGCCTGACCCAGCGCCGAGGGACATCGGTGCTGGACTCCGGTAAGTCTCTGAAGGGGTTTTAACCACTTCAGCAACTTATGATGGGGGGTGGGAGGTAGAGGGGCAATAGAGGGTCCTGCAGTGCCAGTAAACTAATGTTTTCCTGGCACTGGAGAATCCCTTTAACAAGCAGCAGTGTTTCAGTGCATTTTGCTCACTGCCTGATGCACATAGTGGGAGACCTCTGTCCCTGCCAGCTGAAGCATCTGCAAAATAAACTAAATCCATTAACTACGCATAATTCAACATGAAACTTATGATTTTAAACTAGTATTTATCTATTCAAATGTCACATAAAATAATGAGAAGAAAAATGGCATTGCACTTTTAATAGTGCCACTATATGTAAAAAGAAACAGTACATGGATAAAAGTGAAATTGCATCCACAAAGTTTTTATTTATTTATTTTTATAATTTTTTTGAGTGGGGGGGGGGGGGATTTATGAGGAATATAGATCAATTTTAATAAGAGAACAGATGGATACAGTACAAATACAGGAGGCACATGCAAAATACAATGACAGATGGATACAGTACAATACAGGAGGCAAATGCAAAATACAATGTATTAGTTTAACCCCTTAAGGACCAAACTTCTGGAATAAAAGGGAATTATGACATGTCACACATGGCATGTGTCCTTAAGGGGTTAAGAAATAATGACAAATTAGAAGCAAGAGTGCAAATATAAGAAAAAATGACAGCCCTACAACGATCATAAAAGGTGGGGAAAGGGGTATAATCTGAATAATATAATCCTCAAGGGTTTTTGTTTTTTGTACTGAAGAGTTTATCTAAGGTTAATGAGCTGTTAAAGGAAAAAGAAAATGGTAGCAGTACTGGGAACGATAACTTAGGTTAGAGTTTGTACTCTTATATACTGTGCAAGTCGATAGGACAGGAGGAAATGGACTTACAGGTGGAAGAGTGAGTTACACAGAGAATAAAAGAAGATCCAGAGAAGTTAACCATAAGAACGAAATATAGTATATTGTAGGAATCTCTAAGTACTAATTAATGTTCTTCTCAAGTCAAAACTGGTGAAGTTTCCTGTGACATTAAGATGCCACAACAACTTTGTGGGTTGTGTAAGGGTGAGTTCATGGATTCACCAGACTGTGGTTGGTTCAATCTTGCAAGAATACATGTCATAGATCACATAAACAAAAATATATTCTGGAATATGTGCAGTCCCTGTTCCTGAACATTCCAACAGTCAGAAAATGGTCCTGTGGTTAATAATCTCTTATTTGGTGTATGAATACATTTCTGCAGTTCAAATTGTCTGTTCTCCGTTTTGTGTTAAGTCCTTGGAGAAAAATGACCCCTCCTCATGTATCCAGACACTTCAAAATAAAGGCATGCAGCAATTCTTATTGGGCAATACAAATTAACAAACGTGTTATAATCCTGCCTACAAAATATTCTACTCTAGAAGTATCCTCTGTTTCTCTATTTGAAAAAGAGGATCACAATTCCTTTAGTACTGAATCTGTGTGGCCAAAAGGAAACTGATGTTTCCACGTGAGTATATAACTAACCTGCATGGAAGTGAGTCTCCCGAGTAAAACAGTACCCCCCATGTACAGGTTTTATGGTGTCTTGGAAAGTTATAGGGTTAAATATAGTGCTAGCAAATTAAATTCCCTATACTTTCGGCATGGGTGGTCAGGCAGGTCCCGCTAATTGTAATTAATTAGGATACCTAATTATGTAAAATTATTACATAAATATATGTGTAGAATTAATATATGTATATATATACATATGTGTATATATACGTATATATATATATATTTTTTTTTTTAATATTTTTATTTATATATAGGTATATATATAGTGATATATACGTATATATTTATGTATATAGATATATATATATTATTTCGTTCTACGTGTATTTTGATATAAATATATATATATTAATATCACAATACAGTTAGAACTAAATAAAACACATCTATATATTTTTTAATATTTTATTTTTAATTATTTATTTTATTTTTTTACGTATTTACATATTTATTTTTTTTATATTATTTATAAATATATATATAACAATAATTATATATATATTTAATCAGTATCAGTCTACGTGTAATTTGATATTAATATATATATATATATTAATATTTAAATACACGTCGTGTATGTGTAAATGTGTGTGTATGTGTATATATATATATATATATATATACTTAGATCATATATATATAATATATATGATCTAAGTATATTTTATTTGTAACTGTCATTTTTTTTATTTCTTTTTTTAACTAATATTTTATTTTTATTACAGGACAGGGGGCAGAGACAGTGTCAGCCAGTGATTTCACATCACTGGCTGACACACAGGATCAGTGATCACAGTGACTGCCTGTCACTGTGATCACCTCCTGCAGATTGGGTAATTGACCACAGGGGGGAGTGCCTGGGTGGTACAAGCACTCCCCCCTTCCAATCTGCAGGGGGATCACTGTGCCAGTTACATGTGTCAGCCAATAGGCTGACACATGTAACACTGATCGCAGTGACAGGCTGTCACTGCGATCAGAGAGCTCTGAGATCGCAGTGACAGCCTGTCACTGCGATCTCAGACTTAGCAGATCGCGGTCACTGACCCCAGGGGGACTGCCTGGGGGGCCAGGTAAGTCCCCCGACCGCGATCTGCAGAAGGGGAAAGCCGCCGGCCGCATGTGTCAGCCGATTTGAAATCGGCTGACACATGCTGAATACTGGTCGCAGTGACAGCCTGTCACTGCGATCAGAGACTGCAGATCGCGGTCACCGGCCACAGGGGGGGTTGCCTGGGGGGGCAGGCATCCCCCCCGACCGCGATCTGCAGCGGGCGATTAGCGCCGGCCACGTGGGCGGCCATTATGGCGAGGACGTACTATTACGCCCGCCGGCGTTTAGAGCCGGTTCCTGCAGGGCGTAATAGTACGTCCTCCGGATTTAAGGGGTTAATTCTGCAGTGGTAATTGAAAACTGCAATAAGTACCTTGCAAGGTTAAGTCATTCTCTAGTGGCTGTCTACCAGACCGCCACTAGAGGGACTTCTGGGTACTTCGTCTAAATGACGCAGGACATCCTCACGCTTTGTATAAGGACTAACAGCGTCACCGGAATCCCTATAAGAAAGCATTAAATAATGCTTTCCTATGGGGAAATCCTAATGCGAGCGCGGCCATTTCTGTGCATGCGCATTAGATCTCCCCCACCGGCTGATGCCGGAGGGGGAGTAGCGTGGGTGAAGCCTGACCCAGTGCCGAGGGACATTGGCGCTAGATTCAGGCACGGGAGGGAAGGGGGCACCTTAGGAATGACTTTGTTTTCCTGGCACTATGGAATACCTTTAAAGGACCACTATAGTGCCAGGAAAACATACTCCTTTTTTTTTTTTTTTTCCTGGCTCCATAGGGTCCTTGGGTCCCCCTCCTGCCGGGCTCTAGGGTGAGGAAGGGGTTAAATTGCTACCTTTTGCTCCCTCGGCGCTGGGGAATCTCCTCGCGCTCATTCAGCCAGTCTCATAGGAAAGCATCTCAATGCTTTCCTATGGACGCTGGTGTCTTCTCACTGTGAAAATCACAGTGAGAAGCGCCTCTAGCGGCTGTCAATGAGACGGCCACTAGAGGCTGGATTAAACCTAATGTAAACATAGCAGTTTCTCTGAAATGTCTTTAGTTTAACCCCTTAAGGACACATGACTTGTCTGACATGTCATGATTCCCTTTTATTCCAGAAGTTTGGTCCTTAAGGGGTTAAATTCTTTGCTTTATTCTCATTTTGTGTTATTGTATTGTAAAATCTTTCTTCACAAAAACTGTCCACCTAAATGATACGATACGCACTCAAGGCCCAAGATTTGAGACTCTGTTAGGAGCTCAGAAGTGTCATACATGAAAAGTAAATATCTTATAAAATTGCTGTTTGTATGAGGATCCCTGTGGGGGTGGACAGCAACCTTTGGCAGGTATATAAGGCAACAGGTACTTTGTGTAACTTTATACACACTGCAATTCTTCAGGAAGCAACTAAGCTTCCTTTCAGACACACAGTCACTCCCAGGAACATTGCCAGGCAGACACACTGCCAGACATGCACACAGTGCAGCACAACATGCAGTCAGAACTATTTATTTTACCTTTTGCTTGCTAGCGACTTAAGCAAGTGTTTGTTTTTGCAATGTGTTCTTTATGCATCTTCCTGCTGAACCTCAACTACCTATGGCTAAGGCTGCTGTCACAACCTTTATCTCTCCAGTCATAGCCACACAGACACATACAAAGCGAGACATAGACATTCACATTCCCAGAGACAATGTATAGATATGCATCCCACACACATAAATATCAACACACTTTAAATTTTATACTTTGTCTGGAAAACAGAAGGGTCTGTAGAAACATGTACGGTACTCACTCCGTCACACATTGACAGATGCACACACTCACTTCCAGACACATTGATAGACACACACTCTCTCATTCCCAGACATAACACTTTCAGACACATCCACATAGGTCCCGGCACACACTTGGTATTATTGTAGAAATGAGGTTTCCCGAACTCCACCTACAAACCCTATGGTTAACAGGACCTGAAGTTGGCTGGGCCTTGGTCAATAGTAGAGAAAACATGATGTTTTGGACTACACTTCCCATGATGCTTTGCCAGCATTAGGAGTGTCAGAGCCTTATGGGGGATGTAGTCCACACCAGCTGGAGTGCCGAAGGTTGCCTACCCCTGGTCTAGGCAATCAAGGTGTGTAAATCGGGCATATTTATTGGAGAACCCAGCAATGTTTCAACTTCAACTGCGGTCTTTATCAAGCTACCATCCTCAAGTATAAACTCCATGTATATAGGGTTTATACCTAAGGAGGGTAGCTTGATAAAGACCTCAGTTGGTGTTGAACCATTGCTGGGTTCTCCAGTAAATAGTTTACACACCTTGATTGCCTAGAGCCCTAGACAATCCTGTTTTCACACACTTCATCTTAGACCCACAGTCAGCTGCACACTGAGTCTCACACTTTGAAAGGTATATCTTACATGTTTGTAGACATACATTGCTATCTAGACACAAACTCACTGCCAGACATATATACTCCCTTTCAGATACATTGCTAAAACACACTCACTCCCGAAGACAGGCAGACACGTGCACACGTGTCCAGACGCACAAATTCACATTTAGACACATTCTTGGACATACTGTGAGACTCGCACTCGCATACTGCTAAAAAAAAATATACACACTTTGAAATTGATATTTTACATGTTTCTAGTGATGCTTGTCTTTTTCACACATGCACATCCAGACACAGTCAGACACACACAAACACGCCCACATAAGTCAAATCACAATCACTTCCCGACACACTCTCTTATATGTATTTATTCACTCTCAGACACATTCATTAATTCCCAGATGGACACACACACACACACATTTTGAAACTGATGCTTTGTATGTTTCTAGCCATCTCTGTTTTCCTGACATTTTAGTAATGGATGATGACTTGTCTGTGGTCAGTGAGAGCGGACTGGTCCAGGTTGCTTCTTGCTTCTCCATCACTCCTGGGCAGTGTGATCTGATATCACATGCTAACAGCACTGCTGCAGAGTGCAAGGGGAGCTGCTCTCACTGAAAGAACCCACTCCATGGGAAAAAAAAGCAAGGCGATCCAGTTGGGGATATATTTACATCTCCCTAGCCAAACCCCCTAAACTAAGTGGACCCTTTATTGTAGTAATAATATTAAAACTAAGGCAGTGCATAAAGGGCCACTAAGCAGACTACTGTAGTGAATTATTGCTAAAACAGGCTATAAGTGCACTGCTAAGTTTTTTGGGGGGGGCATACTGCTCTCAAGTGGTTTCACAAGCCTACACACACACACATGCACCCACATCAAAATGAGATTATTTTTTTTATTATATATATACAAATGCCTGGATAGCGTGGGCAATCACTCTGTCATGTGTCGTGCAATGAGAAGCTGTAAGTGCTGGCTCAGCCAATGACAGCATGATTCGAACTATGTGTTCACACCGTATAAACATTTGTACATTCTTTCATTATTAATTCCACTTTCTTTGGTAGAGTTTACTCATTTCCATTGCGCTTATCTTCCTCTTTAATATTCCTCTCATTTTCATCCTTTCTTTTATTGTCCCCCAGTCTCCTTTTCGTTGTATTACACCTTTATTTCATGTTCTGCATTGTCCAACCCTTTTATTGTTATCGTTTCTCCATTATCTCACCCTTATTGCTCCCAGACTCTTAATGTTCTTTGTCAATCTTGGTTTCAATCTTTTAACACACATTCTCCCTCCTATTGCACTCACTACTTCCTCATTTTCCAATACTCCCCCTGCTAATCACATTCTGCTATCTGCCATGTCACTGGGTTTCACTGATTGGATCTTTTACTCTTTTCTCGCCTGCTGTTGCACTATTCCATGTATTCCAATAATTCCTTCCCATTGCTATCAGCCCATGTTTACATTTTGCCACTTCCCCATTGCCCTACAGTCTTCTCTTGTCCCTTCAATTCTTCCATCTGCATGGCCCAGTGCCCGAGACAGTTCTCCTGACCCATTGTTGTACCACTCATGTAATTATTCCCGATAATAACAGCATGTGATATGACATCATATCTATTGACTCATTACACAAAATGGGAATGTTACTGAGCTGTCACCAGAACATGCAGAGACAGCTTGCTTTTTTTTTTTTAGCATTCTTTGATTGCATGCAAGTTAGGAAAGGTAACCAAAAAACTGATGATGCCATAATACAATCTTTCCAATGGGTTGCAAAATGAGTCAGAAAGGGAGTATGTGCTCGCAGACATGCATTGAATGCACTCTAGGTCCATTGGGCCCCTAAATGTTGAGTGATGATATAACCCTTCTGCTTAACTTCCTTATGCTGAAAACAGCTTCCGGCCTGTTTTGATCCAAACACTTAGAATTGTACTCGTCTTTCTCATCCAAGCATAAACCTAACCTAAGAACAGTTTATTTTGGCAATGCAAGGATCACATTACAGTACAGTTCTTATTTTGTTACTGTGTGTTAACATTGTGTTGTGAGTTACCAAAAAAGATGGGGGAGACAAGCTTACAGACAAAATTCATTGTGTTCAATCAACTGTCTTTTTGTTTCATGTTTAGATTCTTGTTGACTATTTTCCTCTAGGAGAGAGTGAAAAGTACAACACCTGTACTGTGTGTATATATATATATATATATATATATACAAATTGAAAAAACTCTTGCACTCCAACTCTAAATAATAATGCTGCCAGGTGCCAAGTTCCAAATTCATAGAAAATCAAAAAATTACCGGCACTCATGGGCTTCTTTCATCCGATTTATTTTAGGTGAAAATAGTCAGGTCGACGTTTCAGCTCCCGATCGGAGCTTTCATCAGGACACCAAAGACCAAAGTCTTTGGTGTCCTGATGAAAGCTCCGATCGGGAGCTGAAACGTCGACCTGACTATTTTCACCTAAAATAAATCGGATGAAAGAAGCCCATGAGTGCCGGTAATTTTTTGATTTTTATATATATATATATATATATATATTTTAACAAACACAAACCAACAACGTGATACCAAAACAGTCTACTAAAGGCATAGACAATTTGTTTTTAGACGTCCTGATGCTGTGGACTAGTATTCCCATGATGCTGAGCCAGCCACTTACAACACGCAGTACTTATAGATTCCCAGAGTTCATTGAAGAGATTGATGTTCTATCAAAGTATGTCCCATCATCTAACAGACAGTCACACAAATCATAAAAGGGATAAACAGAAATGAAAAACAAATACTTACATACAGTTGTTTTATTAGGTGCATTGAAAGAAATTTGCATTGATTTTTCAGTAGAGACATCAACAGGGTTTGCATATTTTTACTAAATAAAAAAGTTAACTTTTAACCAGAAGAACAGTAAAACAACTTTTCAGATGATAGATAAAAAAAAATAAACTACATGGATTGAGCACATTTTGGAGCAATATTTAACTTTCTGCCTATCTTAGTGTTTTCCTTCTTTATACCAAAAATGTTTGCTGTACTAATGTCATGACTTGTAGAAAGCAGAGGATTTGAATTCGACTCCCAGAAACCCTTGCTAAAATCACAAAGCTGATGAGAAAGGTCAGTCTTTGGACAAGCACTCATTACCAAATGAAATATACAGCATTTTTTGGTATGTTTTGCGCTGAGTAAATGCAAAGAGTCCAATATTGTAACCACATCTGCAGGAACATTTATTGTCAAAATATCAAACTAACCACATTGAAGACCCAAGAGTCAGAGGCAAATCTTAGTCATATGCATGTAACCACATAATAAATGTATGCTTGTAATTGTTATATGAATACATTTTGTGCAGACACTTATTACTGCCATTTATAAAGCGCCAACATGTTCTGCTGCGATGTACAATTAAGGAAGACCGTACTGACAAATACAAAAAGTAAAGAGGGCTCTGCCGTGAGCTGAGATCTAACAATTGAGCTCTTTTATACAAATTGCTTGGTTAGATAGCCCACGAGCTTACAATCTAAAAGGTATCTCCTAGTTATGCCAATGCCTAAATCAGTGTTTCTTAAAACATTTTTGTCCTAGGCAGAAATTATGTACACAGCACTGGCTTGGCAACCCCATTCATCAACTAACCATTGAGCTCAGATTTAGACCTGAAGTTCAATATAAAATTGTGTCCATTATACTGGGGAATGTAGTGCTGCTAAAGTAATTTATTGGCAGTTGCCTGTGGTCAATGTGCCAATTCCTACTGCTGAAGACCCACTTTTGGATCCCAGTATGGGAAACTTCGGCATTCCAAATATTGCGGACTACATCTCCCTTCATGCTTTGCCAGCGTTATGGGGGGGGCCTAGTCCACAAAATCTGTAGTGCTGGAGGTTGCCTACCTCTGGTCTACAATGGCTTCTCATAGATAATAAAAACTCGTCTTTTAAAATGTGACATAACCTTTGAAAGCTTGCAATAGAATGTAGTAGTATGAACTGATTCTACTCAGGTGGCATATTCATTCTTACTTTATATTTGATGACTAAGTTTTATGCATTCAAGAAACCAGGGCAAACTTGAACTTGTAATGGTTTTTGGCATAGAAATACAATTTTGTTTACAATCCTTGAATAAAATTCTTCTATTATATTGGGCCAATAATATTCCTCTTCTATTGTTTGTAGGCCACTGTATTATCTATATAAAAAAAGTTATTTCTATTGTATGACTCCAAATAATAGCCAAAATGCCATGCATAGCTTCTGTTTTACGCTAAAGTCAGTTTGCACTTCCTTTGCTGCCTTTCATTTGTGTCCAACCATTTGATGACCATCATTGTAATAAAGAGAGAAAGTACATATATGGGGGGGGGGGGAGGGGGGTGCTTTATATCACGTTACATACATGGAAATAAATCATCTTTTAACACTCAAAGCCTGGCGTGCATGCAGAGTTTCAAATCTAGGAAGAAGGGAAAATTAAAGGGAACCTATAGTTCCAAGACATATGTTACATAGTTTTACCTTACAGCAAAGTGATCATTAACCGCTCTCCTTTGCTCTGCAAATTTTAAGAAAATAATTACATACCTAATTTCCAGCACTGAGACTCCTTCGCTGCAGCTTCCAGCTCCTCCTCTGTCGATCGTCTTGGATGCTGACATTACTCATGAGAAGCAATGAATTGGAATGAGGCATGTGCAGGCAAACATCACACTCCTCCAATCAAATGCTGCTACCAGAAGAATTTGATTGCAGGACCAAACTCTGTTCTGGAAGAGTAAGTCAGTCTAGTGTGTTTCCTTAAATGGCACATCATGCCTAATATTACTTGGTGCCACTTTTAAAACCAATCTACGCATTGTGCTAATCAAATAGCCAGTAATTGTGTGGATGAGGAGTTACTTAATATTTACTATTACTAGAATAATATACTTTGCTAATATAACTTACCTGAGCTTTACTGCTATGCCAATACCATATTTCTTGAAGAGTCTGTATGTACCAGAAGGAATCTTTTTGTGCAATAAAGATTTATAGCAGGTATTACCCATTTGGGTCCACAGTCTGCTCATTGACCTCAAAACAAGTTGTTGGTTGTCTTTAATTTTGGAGAGACCTATGCTAGGCACTTTTTTAAAGGGGTTCAAACAGATGACCTCTACCATTTTCAGTTCCTCCAATATTATAGACAGGCTGTGACAGCTTTTTTAATTTTTTATGTAATTAAGGGGCCATCAATACACTCAAGGTACAGAATCACCTTAGATTGGTTCTATCTGGTCATTGTTCATAAAGGATTTAAAGGCAATAATTAACTGCAGAGTAAATTACAAATAGCGATCTGTACTTTCACCCTGTGCTGCTGTCAGGAATGCACTTAGAACTATTTTACAGAAGAAGGAGGCAAGGTTTGTCAACTTTTCACTTAATACTCCCATTAAGAGCCATTTACTAAACACCAAATTGTAATTATTTAAATATGAAGAGTAGGCTAAAATATAAAAATGTGGAAATATTTTCCAACTCACAATGTGTTTAGTGAATAACTGACTGTAATTCACATGCTACACAGTAGAATGTTTGTACACTGTATATGGCATATAACAGTGGAAATTAAAAGAAGTACAGTATTACCAGTGGAACACACATATGCTAAAATAAACCAAGAGATTCTCATACACCTTAGTGAGTACCCTTCGCCCTCACAACAAACAGAATATACATACAATATAAGGTGGAGTATCTTCTTGTTTAAAACGAATTTAAAACAACCTAGAGATAAAACAAAAAAAAACACAATAGTGCAATATTGTCTAAATCTCCTATAAATCGTCAGGGAAGTATGTGGAAATAAACTCACAAGGCAGGAGCCTGTAAAGTAAGGCTCAATCTTCCAGCGTTGTGGGATTTAGGTTCCCACTCCCTTCTTTCTACTGCCCAGAGGTGGTGAATAAGGTGATGTCCTCTCACAGGTAAGTTGAAATAGTAAAAAGTGCTTTATTATTAAAGTGCACAAAAAGTATAAAAAACACAAGACCTTACGGTTAAAGGAAATCTTGTAGAGATTGTCTCTGATAGCAAAACGCGTTTCGCCTCCTATGGAGGCTTCCTCAGTTGCTGTGGGTCCTTTCTGTAGGTTTTCTTTATATGTGGTTTGAATTTCGCGCCCTTTTTCCGGCTTGAGTGCTTGATCGCGGTATTTTTTACTTCCGCGTTCCACGGGTGGAACGCATTGGTTCGGTCATTTCCGGTTTCGGCTCTTGCGTTCCAACGGTGGAACGCATGCGTTATAATTCCGATTTCTCTGTATTGGGACGTGCTTCTGCGTTCTATTTGGTTCCATTTTCGGCTGGTAGTCCATTTTGCCCTTAATGAGTCCCATAAAAAGCTGGCAGTCCATTTTAAATAATTTTCATTGTGCAAATAAGTCTCTTAAAGCGGAGTTTAAATGGAGAGAATAAAATGTAGTGAATACATATTCTAGATACAAATTTTACATAAATATAATATAGAAAAACTTATAAATGACCAGGAAATATAGAATTATACACTTTTAAAATTACTATATAGATCTGGTTAAAAAAGAGAACTAAATGGATAAGACATATGAATGAAAAAGTGCTAATAGTAAGGCAAGAATAAAATAAGCTTAAGAGCATTCCCAAAATAGACTTAAGATCAAAAACCTTTATAAAAAACTTGCTTTAAAAGGAACTGGATATTTAAAAGTGACAAACCTCAAAATCTAAATTAAGGCCATGGGGGATAAGGGTTTTAAAAGTATATATAAATTTCATTTCTTCTTTCCCTAATGTTTTAATATAATTTCCCCCTCTCCAGTCTCGTTTCACTTCCTTAATAGCACAGAAAAATAAATTCTCTGGGTTTTGATTATGAGTTTCTTTGAAATGCTGCGACACACTATGGGTTTCCAAGCCATTTTTAATGTTCCGAATGTGTTCGGCGATTCTAACTTTGAGAGGTCTAATGGTTCTCCCTACATAGAGCAGATTACAAGGGCATTTTAAAATATATAAAATACCCTTGGAGTGGCACGTGAGATGGTCTTTTATAGTGTACGGTTTCTGAATAATACTCTCCAAGTCTTCTAGATGTCTTTTTGTTTGTTTGGTTGTTCTGCATGGGAGACATGTGCCACAACCATAGAATCCTTTAAGATCCTGAATAAAATGCTTAGGTTTTGTGGGTTTTAGGTGACTCTTAACTAGTATATTTTTAAAAATTTTTGCTCCTCTGTATGTGATCCTAGGTTTTGAAGGTAAAATTTTATATAAAATTGGATCGTCTTTTAATAGGTGCCAATGTTTATTTATTGTCTTGTGTATACGTTTATTATGTCCGTTAAAGTTACAAATGAAAGGAACTTCATTGGTGTTGGTTTGTATTTTCTTTGGTTTGTATTGGATAAGTTGGCTTCTTTTTAGTTTGCCTACATCTTCTAAGTCTTGATTCAAAGCTGTTTCGTTATATCCCTTTTCCATAAATTGCTGTTTAATGTACTGGGCTTGCTCTGAATAGTCACTGTCTAATTTACAGTTGCGGCGAATCCTTAAAAATTGGCTCCTAGGGGCGTTTCTTAGCCAGGGTTTATGGTGACAGCTACTGGTGTCCCAAAAAAATTTAAAAATATACTAGTTAAGAGTCACCTAAAACCCACAAAACCTAAGCATTTTATTCAGGATCTTAAAGGATTCTATGGTTGTGGCACATGTCTCCCATGCAGAACAACCAAACAAACAAAAAGACATCTAGAAGACTTGGAGAGTATTATTCAGAAACCGTACACTATAAAAGACCATCTCACGTGCCACTCCAAGGGTATTTTATAATTTTAAAATGCCCTTGTAATCTGCTCTATGTAGGGAGAACCATTAGACCTCTCAAAGTTAGAATCGCCGAACACATTCGGAACATTAAAAATGGCTTGGAAACCCATAGTGTGTCGCAGCATTTCAAAGAAACTCATAATCAAAACCCAGAGAATTTATTTTTCTGTAGGATTAAGGAAGTGAAACGAGACTGGAGAGGGGGAAATTATATTAAAACATTAGGGAAAGAAGAAATGAAATTTATATATACTTTTAAAACCCTTATCCCCAATGGCCTTAATTTAGATTTTGAGGTTTGTCACTTTTAAATATCCAGTTCCTTTTAAAGCAAGTTTTTTTATAAAGGTTTTTGATCTTAAGTCTATTTTGGGAATGCTCTTAAGCTTATTTTATTCTTGCCTTACTATTAGCACTTTTTCATTCATATGTCTTATCCATTTAGTTCTCTTTTTTAACCAGATCTATATAGTAATTTTAAAAGTGTATAATTCTATATTTCCTGGTCATTTATAAGTTTTTCTATATTATATTTATGTAAAATTTGTATCTAGAATATGTATTCACTACATTTTATTCTCTCCATTTAAACTCCGCTTTAAGAGACTTATTTGCACAATGAAAATTATTTAAAATGGACTGCCAGCTTTTTATGGGACTCATTAAGGGCAAAATGGACTACCAGCCGAAAATGGAACCAAATAGAACGCAGAAGCACGTCCCAATACAGAGAAATCGGAATTATAACGCATGCGTTCCACCGTTGGAACGCAAGAGCCGAAACCGGAAATGACCGAACCAATGCGTTCCACCCGTGGAACGCGGAAGTAAAAAATACCGCGATCAAGCACTCAAGCCGGAAAAAGGGCGCGAAATTCAAACCACATATAAAGAAAACCTACAGAAAGGACCCACAGCAACTGAGGAAGCCTCCATAGGAGGCGAAACGCGTTTTGCTATCAGAGACAATCTCTACAAGATTTCCTTTAACCGTAAGGTCTTGTGTTTTTTATACTTTTTGTGCACTTTAATAATAAAGCACTTTTTACTATTTCAACTTACCTGTGAGAGGACATCACCTTATTCACCACCTCTGGGCAGTAGAAAGAAGGGAGTGGGAACCTAAATCCCACAACGCTGGAAGATTGAGCCTTACTTTACAGGTTCCTGCCTTGTGAGTTTATTTCCATATAACAGTGGAAGGCCACATGATAAATCCTTCTCAAGTTACTGATAAAAATGTACCTATTATTTGTGTTCTACTTTTGCTCAATATGTTGAAAACTTGGCATATACCTGTAATAAAACCCAACAGCCATCCCAGATATTTATTAGGGTTATTGACTAAAATAAGAATTCAAAGTGAATAAAAACTAAAATAATCAAACTGTAAAAAGTCTCCAAAACAGCTATGCTCCAGGTTCAGCTACCGTATATACTTGAGTATAAGCTGAGTTTTTCAGCACATTTTTTGTGCTGAAAAACCCCAACTAGGCTTATACTCGAGTCAATGTCTGTATTATGGTAATTTACATTGCCATAATACAGACAAGGGGCTGGCAGCGAGCACTTACCTCTCCTGCAGCTCCTGTCAGCTCCCTCCACCTCCGCGCCGGTCCGTTCAGCACCTCGGTCAGCTCCCAGTGTAAGTCTCGCGAGACTTACACTGTGAGCTGACAGAGGAGGAGCTGACTGGACCGGCGCGGAGGAGAAGGGAGCTGACAGGAGCTGCAGGAGAGGTAAGTAAGAGCTCCTTGCCAGCCCCCTCCTACACAGTGCCCATCCACTGGACCACCAGGGAGTGAGAGCCCCCCTCCCTACCATGTATCAAGCAGGGAGGGGGGGACGAAAAAAATAAATATAATATTAAAAAAATAACAATATAACAAAAAAAAAATAAAATAATTAATAAAATAAATAAAACAAAAAAATGATTAAAATAATTAATAAAATAACAATAATCAAAATGCCCACCCCCCACCAACACATACTGCATCACACACACTCACACTTCATTCATATACACACACTGCACTCATACACACACACTTCATTCATACCCACACTGCATTCATTATATACACACACTGTAAATAAATATTCAATTAATAGAATTTTTTTAGGATCTAATTTTATTTAGAAATTTACCAGTAGCTGCTGCATTTCCCACCCTAGTCTTATACTCGAGTCAATACGTTTTCCCAGTTTTTTGGGGTAAAATTAGGGGTCTCGGCTTATATTCGGGTCGGCTTATACTAGAGTATATACGGTAATTTGGCCTTCGATTTAAAATTCACTTTGAATTCTTGACAATTCTAATTTTAGTGAATAACTTTAATTATCCCCATGCATTCTTGTTTCAGAATGACCCAGAACCAGTTTTACAGTAAAATTGTGTCGGGAATGATGTATAGAATAAAAATACTGGTAGCACAGCCTTCCCCAGTGTAAAGAAGGTGTTTTGCAGATTATTTTTTACAACTGAAGAAAAGGTCACATAGCTATCTGTATTTACGGAAGAAAAATATTTTCGAAGCCACATACATAAATCTTGATTTCTATAGATAAAAAAAATAAATTAAATAACAATTGATCTAGTTTTTAGCATTAACTACCCCAATGAATTAAGCAATCAAAAAGTAAAAAAAAAAAAAAAAAAAAAATAAAAGATGAACCAGCTGCAGCATTGTTTAATATTTTCCCAAGTTAAAAGACATCTTTCACAGCATAATTGTAGCAATAAGTTACACTGCATTGCAAATCCGCAATACAGTCCTCTTTATTAGGTGTACAAAGAAAGTCCTCGTTTATAATTTTTATAAAGTCTGGAAGATCAATATAGATACAGCTCCAGAAAAAGAAAAAAAAAAAAAAAGGAAAGAAAATTGTTTACATCCGGGACTCCAATGTTATTTCAATGTCCTGTTCTATGATCAGTAAAAATCTGTTTTTAACGATTCATCGGTTCTAGTTTTCGAAGCTTCAGCGAAGGATTGGACGGAAATGTAGCTTGGTTTTGGTGACAATCCTCTGAATCGGGCGACTGAAACATGACCCGACCTCGGTGATTAAATACATAAAATGATGGATGGTTTCTTAATGTGTCAAAGGTTCTTTGAAGGAAAAAAAAAAAAAAATTAGTAATCATGTTATTTACAATGCCATTAGTCAACCCAGTATATTGACACCGGCAACATTTTCCTTCTCTATTCTTATTATACTATATACACTAAACCTCCTATTAAATTTCAGACTGAGCTAAAGTCTGTATTACACTATTCTTGCACGCACACTGCAATTTTGAAAATTTTAATTTCCTTTACATTAATATACAACTTTGGCTAATAGAGTAAGATTTAATTGTATATTACAGGATTACACTACTTGATATACTATTTCCTTATTTATTTTAACCTCTGCACAGCATTGTTCTTTAGCATGCATTAGAGGTTTACTAGGCTATTCAATAGTCTGAGACAAAAGGACAAGCGCATAGTCAGGCAATCCTTCACAAAAGCCAGATGGAGCCCTCCGGGAGCCACATTCCCCTCACCATGTCTGTTCAAAAACTAAAAATTTGAGTAGCTTAACCTATTCTTCCAAGGGTAAGCAGGGAACGATGTGGAACTGCAACAAGGGAAGGTTTACCAATATGGAGGAGATAAGAAATAGAGGACCAGTTAGGACTAATTTGTATGGTAGAGGGAGGATAGGGGAACAATAAAACTGATACAGTGGTTGAGGGCATTGGTAAGGAAATGGATAGAGAAATGAGAGACAGAAGGAGAACTGAAATTGAGGGGGTAAGAACAAAAAAGTCCTTAATGCAGAAAAGAAAAAAAAAGATGGTGGAAGAGATATAAAGAGTTTTATAAGGGGGTCAGCAGAGACGGGACTGGGGGAAGAGTGAACTCAAAGAGAATACTTGAAGCATCCATATGTTTTGAACATTGAGAACAACTAGTATGTGTTGAGTTTTAAAAAAAAAAAAAAAAAAAAAAAAAAAAAAAGGATATGCGATACACTGTATAATTAAAGCAATTAATCTATTTACTGGAAAGAGAGAAAGATAGACAGATATAAATGAAGGCATACTTATTCTTTAACTCTGACGTAGCATCCATGTCTTTAAATTCTCCAGCAATATGCACAATGCCATAGCAGGAAACTACAAAAGCCAACAAGGTTTGGAGAACTATCTGCAATTCAACCAGAGAACATATTTGTTTTTTTTAAGATTCTCAGTACATTTACACACAATATAAATCTGGTCAGTGTATCTATAGTATAATAAAAACACAATTCTATTTTTATTTACACTAAGGGTAATACAGTGGTTTCCAAGATTAACTGTAATAGTGTGTAAACGTGCTCATTTATTTTATATCAGTGGACATGTCATATTAGAAACACCAACTACAGCAGACTAAAACTCCCAGCCAGGCTAACACATGGAATGCAGTATGTAGAGGGTCATGTTAGGGAAGGAACACTATTTAATTCAAAAGAAGAAATCCAGAAACATTATTAAAGTCATAGAACATCCTAATTTATTATTAACCATACTTACATCTATTGGTAGTGTCTCGTCTTCCTTTTCAGTAAGTCGCATGTAGGAACGATCTAGAGTTAAAAACACTGAATGTTAGCAGAGGGGATTTAAACAAATACTGTTTGGGAGCATCCAAAAATTATCTTTGTAAGCACTGGGTAAGCAAAATTAAATGTCTATTCAGTTATTTTCAAGTCAGTCAAGCCCCCTGCTCTGTCTTTAGGATTGATTTTAATACACAAGACTTTGCCATCGTAGATATGAGGACACTTGCATTTATTAGTGCACCAATCCATCCCCATGAGTATGTCGAGCTTCTCATGCACACATGCAGTTTCCCTGCCTAATAATTCAATGGAGGTAGAATGCCAGATGTTTGGTGTATTGGCAGGACTTTGATATTAAACTTAAGGCTGACATTTCTAAACAAATCTTTTTTCCACATCAGACTATTTTGCACACTGCATATTCCAGCAGTGAGGATTTTCCCATCTGTGTAGAATCCTCCATTGGCTATAGTGGTTATGGTGCCTGGAAAGCCCCTTTAAGGTAAATCACTTTACTAAACAATGGTGAATATTTTATTCTCATCAATTTTCATTATATACACATGCCTATATATTTATTTATAAATTAGGATGGATACATTGAGATTTCTCTCACTTTCAAGTATGTCCTGGGTTTCAAATATGAAATGGAACAGAAAAGTAGTCATGTTGGACAGGTGTACAAATTTCCAATAACTCAGAATAGGACATAAAGGAATCTAAAAATTCACCACTAGGAGGACTAACACGTCTTCACAATATCTATAAATCTGTGGAACTCTGCAGTCCAGTTTCAGTGCTTTAAACTTACCAGCACCATGGATTACTTTATATAGTGCAACATATATTGGATCTCTATATACGAAGTACCTACAGAGTGGACAAGAACAAATCTTCTGAGAAGAAGTATAAATAACGTAAATAAAATATACACCAAAACATGTATTTAGGGAAACTGCCTGCTTAGCTCCGATGTAACCAGCACAACAACAATGCTGGGCATGTTTAAACGTAAAACCTCTGTCAAATAGCACATTTAACCACATGGTCACCGATTGTAATTCCTTTCCTTAAAAATGGGGGTTCGACCATTATGCTGTGTGCAACAGTTATGTGAAGCTTTATTTTTTGCGATATTATATGCGACTATTATGTGACGCTTTGGGTTTTGTTTTTTTTAATAGTTGCTGATAATACTATAGTTGCTGAGAGTATGCATATTTCCTAATGCATTACATAAACTCTGATCCTGATCCCCGTCCTCCTGTTTTAGCTAAGAACATGCACATTTCCTAATGCATTACATAGGTAAAATGCACTAAAATACAATAAACTGATAGGTAATAAATCCTGTCTTGAGTATAAGATTAGTAGGATGTTCGCCATCAGTTTTCAAGAATAAGAATGTCTCACAACAAAAACAACAATGGTCAGTTATGCGACTATTACGTGATGAATTGGATTTGAACCAATTTGTTGACTGAAAAATCAGGGTGCTACCATTATGCGTTGGCGGCTATTATGCTGTGAAATACAGTATGCATTGTAGCACAGCCTGGCGAATAAACAATGAGAAGAAGCACTCTGAGCAAGCACATTTGTGAAATGTCAGGAAAAGAGAAGATTAGATTGTTTTAGTGTAAAATGCTCTAGCAAAAATATACTTTCTTGTTTCTAAATGTGCAACATTCTAACAATCTTGCTCTGTAACTAGTGACTTTTATCTTTATTATTTTATGGGTATTTTTTTCCGACTGCAAATTCAGGATGTTGCTGATGTGTAACGTTAACGACTGAGGATAACAAGTACAATTACACCTACATGTTTATTTACTTAACCCAATTTTAGTGAAATGAAAATCAAGTCGCGCACTGTGGGCTAAAACAGCAATGCTGGAGCACTTTTCTAAATTAGCATTTTTTCAATTCACTTAGAAATTCAGGGTTTAATGACCAAACACCCAAGTTAACAGCAAGGAAAATAAGGAATTAAACACTGGAATTAATTATTTGGTCAATATGTATTTGCTGAATCAATTGTCCCTATTATATTAACCTATCAGGACGACTAAAATTGATTTCCCTGACAGCTAAAAGGGTATTAGAGAAAGGGTTTTAAAAAAGTAAGCTCGGAGGGGGGGGGGACGACGAAGCCTGGCACTAGACCGGACAGGACGCTATTTCTCCCTGCTCCGACAGTGAAAACACAATCGCCGAGATATCTTGCCCTTCATATACTCCCTGAAGCAACCAAAAACTAAACGCAAGTACGGGTCCTACTACAAGCCGGCTTACAGTGACCTCCTGGGGGACAAGGTGGAGTTGTGGTTGCCTCACACAGAGTCTCCACTATGCAGGCATCATGCTCCAATTACAAGCAGCCCAACAGGTACTATCAATGCAATTATCTGCGAAAGAGGACAGGTACCGCTGCAACCACATAAAGATCAGGGGGATACCTGCTACTGTCCCTGGAGAAGAATTGCCACGCTAACCATGGTGCTGCCACCCGCCACTGCAAGAAAAATCAACATCGCTGGGCTATATCACCTACCGACGCCAACCACAACTACTTCCACAGTGCCCGGGGACGTCATACCCCGATGTACACTACATCAAGACAAAGGACACATCATGGCAGTGGTGAGGAACAAGACCCCACTTATATTTGAGGACTCCCAAGTCCTTTTACCAGGACTTATCCAAAACCACATTGCAATGGAGGAAATCCAGGAGCCCTCTCACCACCTGACTGCGGGACGCAGGAGTGAACTACAGGTGGAGGCGCCAAGATCCCTCCTTGTCTCCCACAAGGGTGCCATGCACAAGTTGACCACAGGGACTGATATCCCAGCGTTCCTCTCAGCACTGGGCATACAGGATGTGACGGCAGCCCCAGCGGACCCAAGCCGCGCTCCAGGATGGGACCCGGCCAATGTCGTACCTTTTGTGCAGAGACCTGCAGCCGACAGCCTGTCTGACACCTGAACTGCATTGGCACCACCAGTCACGACAAATCCACATGAGGAACTTACTGAACCTGCAGCTCTGGACTGCAAAGTTTTAACGTTATGATTTTGGTTTGATGTTTATGTTTTCGCTTATTAGCTTCACCCACACGGTGTCACAATAATGGGCCTGTGACGCCTATGAATAAGGAGCCCTGGCTTACCATATCTCACTCACACACTTGCTTAATAGTGCCATTTATGGCCCTGGTCCGGTTTCACAATGCCATATATAGCATGCCACTGTACCGCACGAACACACCGCCCCCTTGGTTAGGGGCACTAGCTCCACCGAGAGATCTGCCACGCACAACGGTAGACACCCCCCTCTCACGAGGAGGACAACACACACAAACAGCATTCACTTGCAGAATGTCGCTGGCCTTCAATCTAGGTTCACCCCACAGACCTGTACATGTTCCTAAGCCTAATCACACAGAGCCAACACAAGTGGTCCGCAACTACCTGAACTCCCCTCAGAACATGTACCTCTTGCACCACCCTCCCTAGGATTAGACAGAAAACACAAGTGTACTTACGCATCATGATCATTAGAAGCTCATTAGGGACACACTCGTGATAGAATAAAATAAAAAAAAATCTGCATAACCACATATGCTAAGGTGATATAAATGCATTTATGTTACGCCATGCACACCTAAATAAAGAATTACATTTTTTTTTTTTTTTTAAAGTAAGCTCACAGCAAATAGGTATAGAATGGATTTAGATATTTAAATGTATGTGAAGAGTGACACAGTTATCATTTTGTATGCTTAATGGGACACTATAAGCACCATAATTACTACAGCTTTTAATATAGTGGTCCTGCTGCACATTAACTGTTCTGATTTGTAAACAATGCCTTCACTGAGAAAAGGTAGTGTTCACACATGTACCTAAGCACAGTTCTAGTGGCTGGAGAGGACCTTGTGTTGTGATTTTGCAAACGTTGACAGACGGTTGACCACAGTGTTCACCCTCTGCATGAAGACACTGAATGCTCGCCATACTAAACTGTAAATTATTGATAATTCAACGTGTACTTCAAACTTGGGATAAAACTGTAAAATTAAAAACATAGGTAATAAGAATTTTTCTAAAAACATATTTAATTTTAATTCTCAACAACTTATATTTGCCTTTGCAACCTCCATCTCTTAATTCAATAGTGCAGAATACGGTGTGTGTGTCCCTCCTCAAGAATACTTTAAGTACCAAAACCTCTATCTTTATGTAGTGGTTTTGGGGTACAGATGCTTTCCCTTCACTCCTCAAAAACAGCAATATTTACATCTACCTGAAAACACGTCAAACACTGTCAAGTATATACACACACACTAGAACCTTCTTCCTTGAAATTTTCCAATTTATGAAGGACTGCTGGTGTCATGAACGCAGCTAATGCTTCTCATAAAAAAAAATATATATTTTATAAGCAGATTGTGGCCATTGTCTATCATGCTCTATATGTCTCAAATTCCTGGAGAAGCATTGGATAAAGCACTGGATAAAGATCAATGTGTTTATGATCTCAACATCTGTTTCCCTGCACTGGGTTACAGGTGAGTTTACCTGCTTTATAAAAATGTATTTTTAAAACAAAAATTGGGGGAGGAGGGGCGGACCAAAACTCCTAGGAAACTCATCATACTTTAAAAAAAAAAATGATATATTTTGAGTTCCTTTAAATAGCTTTATTAAAATGTTACCATTAGCTTGAATTATATAATTGGGCTGCATTATTACACTTAGAGAGCTGCATTCCAGTTGTCATATTAAAGATAAAGAAACCCATTTGATTTGTGCTGATCATTACACCGATCTCGGGGTTCATTTATGGTTAAAACGTTCTTCCAGAGCTGGGAGGGGGGAGGGGGGAGGTGCGGTATTAAAGCTCCTATGACCCTCAGCCAGCCGCAGACGATGCCTATTGCAGGCCAGCAGCAGGCCATACCCCATGAATGAGCTGGATCCAGCCGGGGAGAGGGGGAGGGGGAGCAGGGCAGCTCCTCCACCGGCGGCCGAGACAGTTCGGGACACGGACTTACGCTGAGCTGCGGAGAAGGCCGCGTGTGCCAAGGCGAACAGACCGACCCCTACCAGCCCCTTCCAGATCGAAGACGCCATCACTCCGGAGCGCCTTCCCTCTCGATGCTGCAAACAGCCGGCGGTCGCTGGCGGTGACGTCACCTGGTAGTAGCGGCGCGTCCTGATGACGCGCGCCCTATTGCAAGTCATAGTATTCGGAGGTGGCGGCCATGTTGTGTTTGGCAGCTGTGTTCTGGCATGTTGTAGACACGGACTTTTCCAATCAGTGCCTGCCATCCACGGATCCATTTTCATGATACTCCTACATAGTTTAGAGCCAGCATATTCAGTAGCTCTTTAAACACACTATTACGAATATTAACAATAATAACTGGTTAAAGGGACACTCCAGGCACCCAGACCACTTCTGCCCATTGGAGTGGTCTAGGTGCCAACTCCCACTACCCTTAACCCTGCAACTGTATATATTGCAGTTTTCATAAACTGCAATAATTACCTTGCAGGGTTAACTCCTCCTCTAGTGGCTGTCTACTAGACAGCCACTAGAGGGCACTTCCTGGTTTCTAGCACAGGTTTTCTGTGCTAGAGTGTCGCTGGATGTCCTGTGTGAGGACCTCCAGCGTCGCTAAAATCCCCATAGGAAAGCATTGAAAGTATTTTCAATACTTTCCTATGGAGAGGTCTGATGCGCGTGCATGGCCGCGCATGCGCGATCGGTCTCTCCCGCCAGAAGACGTTGGCGGGGGAGGAGCGTGGGCCGACCCGAAACAACCACCGAGGGACATCGGCGGTGGGTCTCAGGTAAGTCACTGAAGGGGTTTTTACCCCTTCAGCAACATGGGATGGGTGGTTGGAGGGAGAGGGGACCTGCAGTGTGCCTTTAACTTAGTT
Organism: Pelobates fuscus; assembly: GCF_036172605.1. Taxonomy (NCBI): domain Eukaryota; kingdom Metazoa; phylum Chordata; class Amphibia; order Anura; family Pelobatidae; genus Pelobates; species Pelobates fuscus. Next base: position 64,567,843 of record NC_086325.1, on the reverse strand, counting down.
TTAGTCTTAGTTAATACTGACTTTAGAGTCTGTTTACTAGATAGCCACTGGAGGTGCTTCCTGCTGTTTCACTGAGTTTGACTATGTGAAAAGACTGGACATCCTCACGCTTTGCATGAGGACATCCAGGACCTTCAAAAACCCGACAGAAAAGCACAGAGACAATGTTTTCCTATGGGGATGGCGTAATGCTCTTGTGGTGTATTCGCATTAGGTTCTCCCCATGGCCAACATCGGTGGAGGAGGAGCGTCGAGGCACATCGGTGCTGGAATCAGGTAATTGTTTAACCCCTTAAGGACACATGACATGTGTGACATGTCATGATTCACTTTTATTCCAGAAGTTTGGTCCTTAAGGGGTTAAAGGGGTTTTAACACCTATGCAGGTGGGGGTGGACAAAGGGACGCTTTAGTGTTCGAATACAACTTTGTATTCCTAAAACTAAAGTTTTCCTTTAAGAAGGCATGGCTCTAGAACAGTCCCATATTTGGTGGGACAGTCTGGAATTTTTGTCTTATCTTGTCCCAGCATACTGTGTTTGTTCCGTTTTGTTCTGCAGCATTAGATGGAAGCTATTTTATTTTGGGTTGGGATTTTTTTGTACCTAAATAAGTACCATAACCACTGATGTGGGATTATTTAAAAATCCTTATTGTACTTGTATTGAATTATTGCACTAACTCCATTTTAACTTTATACTGTGACAATCCTCCATTTTGTCCTCCAAACCTGACTTCTTCAATCCTCCATTTTGTCCTCATAACCTAACTTGTTCATTTTAAAACTACCTTACATGACAGAATTTCCCAGCACATCTAATACAATAGACAAAGACTGTATTTTCTATAAAGACATGATTAACACAGGAATTGCTGACTTTTCCTTAAACTTGCAACATAGTATAATTTGAAGGCCATGAGAACACAGTAGTAATGAAATGTTCTATTCATAAGAGACCTTGCACCTGGCCACGAGGCCTGAGATCACCGACCGTGTAAAATGACGCTCAAGACCCCCTTGTCCCCACCCGCGTCCAGAACAATCCCACCTCTTGGTGGGTGGACACGGGACTAACCACTTAGTTTTTGAGCCAATTAATAATATTGATAGGAGGACACTAATCCCGACACTTAACAATTAATCCAATTAATGATGTTTATTTGCTGATATTCTAATAATCAATGATGACGTAAAATGTCTCTTAAAAGGGCCTGCGCGTCCGCTTTTTAAGCACTTGCCAATAAATTTTCTCGAAGTTATTTTAACCTGAACCTTGTGTGTCAGACTTAATTACTTCAGCGTATATACGCAATTTCATTTTATTGATTTGGACAGGAACAGATAGACATTTAAACATTTTGGTTTACTGCTAAAAAGTACCATAACAACTTTGGCGCCCAACGTGGGGCATCGGGCTATGTCCGGCCGGTGAGCCGTCCTAAGGAAGACAAGGGTGGACGGAGGAATCCAGGGGGAAGGAAAGGAGATTGATCACCTCCAGGTACACGGTAGAGACTTCTGCAGAGCCACCGGTATGTTCCGGCCCCTTTGATTGACCCGTCCACGTGTCTGTGACTGCTTCCCGGGAGGACATCAAAGACAGGTAATATCTTGCCCGGTGCCTCGTTACTCACTTGTTTACCTGCATTGTAGTCTATCTGTTGCCTGGGTGTGTTTGAATTGTTTGCCTGTTTCCCCATTTTGAGATAAAGGGGGGGTGGACCTGCAGGGGATTTGCCTGGGGTTCTGTCTTGCTTGTTTTCCCCTTTTTGGGATAAAGGGGGGTGGACCTGAGGGGACTTGCCTGGGTCTTCAGAATATCTGTCTATCTGTTTGTATTTTACCCCTTTTGGGATAAAGGGGGGTGGACCTGAGGGGATTTGCCTGGGTCTTCTGTTGCCTGTTTTACCCCTTTTAGGAACCACGGTGCTGTGGTTGTAGGGAAAAAGGGGGGTTGACCTGTGGATGTGTTCCTGGGGGTCATCTTTTCCTGTTTAACTCTTTTAGGAGCCTCGTGGCTGGGGCTGTAGGGAAAAAGAGGTGTGTTGGATCTGTGGACATTGTGTAGACTCATAGTTTCCTGGGGATCCTTCTTGTGTCACTTTGATAGCCTAGCTAGCTTCTCTGTGCACGTTACTCTGCTTGCAGAGTGGTGGTACCCTCCAGCTTTGAGCGCTGAGCTGGAGCCATTCCAATTTTTTTTTATTTGTGGTGGATGAATTCGGGCAGGCATTGCTGTTTTCATCGCCACGGAGTAGTGAGACTTATAAAGTGGGTTTTTATAGGGGCACTACAAGGGTGAGGGTAGCGCAGACACTATTAGTGGGCTGCTGTATCGAGGGAGGCTGGCGGAACTCGGACCGGTGTCAGTTGTTTTCCGCGGCTGCAGGTAGTGGAGACACTACGGGATTGAGGGAGGTGACTTTGGAGTAAGCACACGAGTAAAGGAAAGGAATTACTGTTGATTTCATTTGAACTGTGATGCATGCACTGTATTTCAACTGTATTGTTGTCTTGTTTGTTTAATGAGGAGTCTCATGAACTCCTGTGTCTGTCTCTAAGGATTTTTTTCCTTGCCTTTCATCTTTTCTACACTTTCTATATTATTATACTATCCACTCCCATTCCTCTTAAAAGAGAAGTGATTGGTCACACACTTCTCACCTCGCTCCAATCCGTGTCTACCACCCCGGGTAGGCGGATTCAGTGACTGGTCTACGTTTTGGGAAGACGCACCTGAGAAAGTCCCACGGTTCTCGGGTGGCAGTCGAGCATTGTAGACGTTCCTGTTCAATTTTCCTTCTCTCTCTCTATATCTAGGACGCTGGTATAGGGGTAAAGGGACTATGGGACAGGATTTAGATAAGCCCAGCAAGGGCTGGTTAGCATGTGATTTAGTAGAGAACAGAGAGGGTGAAGAGATGGTTAAAGGTGTTGAAAAGATTGCAAAAGTATGTAAAATTGCTGTACCGACATGTGGAAGATTGCAACCAGAAAGTTGGCGCAAGTTACTGGCAGAAATGAAAGGCATTCTTACAGATAATGGTTTATTAAAGACTGCTGAAGCATGGTACAGAGTAGCGAAGGCTATTCAGTTAGAAGGTTGGGTTGAGGAAGAGATAAATCACAAAGGTGTGAAATTGTTTGTGTATCATAAGAATTGTGTTGCTGGGGTTTACCCTCAGCCGGCGCCCCAAAATGGCGCCCAGGGGATGTCTATCCCCAAGGTTCAGTCAGCAATAGGTGATAGCCAGCTGACTATGTTCCCCACTCCCAATCCTCCCGAATCCCATCCCATCACCTCCCCTGTCTGCCCGGTCCTGAATTCTGACGGATCTTTCTTCACCCCTTCCCCTTCTCTAACAGTCCCATCATCCTCATCCATCCCCACACTCCCTTCCATGTCTAATCCTAACATCTCATCTGCCATTTCCTCCCTGCAATCCCTCTCCATGGCTAATCCCCTCCCGTCAGCATCCGCCCAACTAACTACCCCTCCCTCCCTTGCTCCGACTCCTCCTTCTGCACCCATCCCTACCAATCCCGTCCTGTCCCCTCCCATAACCGGCTCCACCCCAGTCCAATACCCTACTTCCTTAACTGTACCTACCCACCCTACTCTTCTGCCCTCCCCTGCCTGGCCCTACCCCTTCCCATATCCCATGGCCCTGCCCTACCCCGGTTACCCTCCCTTTCCCCAAACCACTCCCCAGGTTCCGGTCATGCCCAGTCCGGCTCAGTCTGCCCCGGAAGTGCCCATATCAAACATGGCCGCCACTTCTTCCCTTAATCCTAATGCAACCTCTTTCCCCGCCTCCAATATGGCGGCCCCCAGTTCAGCCCTGATGCCGGTAATCCCCGGTGACTACCTGTCCCCAGGTTATGACTCGCTAGCCACCCCTGCATCTGGGGCTCTTTCCCAACCCCCGATCCTTTCACCTCACGCGGGCCCTGCACCGCGTAAGAGAGCCAATATCATAGAATTCGACGACGAAGAGGAGGACAGGGTGTCCCATGTCTCATCGGAGGTTGCTGCGGGAGCCTCAGCTCATCGTTCTATCGATGACCCCTTCGGACACAAGGGTCGGGGAGAACGGGCCCCTCCTAAATATGTTGCTTTCAACCCCACTCAAGCTAGTGCTTTAATGAAATCACTCCCTGACCCAGAAAAGCAGCCTATGCCCTTCTACCGAGGGATAGTTCAAATTCAAAAGACTTATTCCGCCGCATGGCGTGATCTACTGAGCATTTGTGCTATTAAAGCAGGGGATGCATATTAGCCAAGCATGGCCCGACACCTCAGTACAGATCTGCTCAGCAGTGACGTTGATTACCCCTCTGGAGTAACTTTTTGTAGCCAATTAAGAGACTGGGCCAAGGACAAACTTGCAGATCAGGCTGCTGGCCTTACTGATGTTATGCAAGATAAAGGAGAATCAGTGGAAAGGTTTCATGCAAGACTGTATCAAATGTTTACAGATTTGGGGTTTGATCTTACTGACAAGATTCATTCACAAATGCTGTCTGGTATAAAGACTCTATACGCAAGGGAATTATTGCTGCCCGCCCAGAATATAAGGTTGTTCCTCTGGATACCCTGCTCTTAGTTGCCAGAGGGTTAGAATCTGCTCAGACCCCAAGAAGACCCACTTCAGCTCCTCTCATGGTCTCCCGCTCTACCCCTGTTCCCAAGGGCGTCCGACCGGAGGATGGCCATTGCTTTAATTGTAAGGCTAAGGGACATTTTAAAAGTGATTGTCCAGAACCCAAGAGAGAGCCAAGAAAGCCATCCAGGCCTGTCCCGGCCCCCAAGGCCGAGAAAGAGGTTCCGATAATTGAGGAACCCGATGATTAGGAAATTGGCAAGCCTGTGTCTGTAACCCCTGTAATGGCAGTGTCTACAGGGGATAAGGGGGGGCCACTTGCCACAGTGACTTTGCCCATTGAAGGCCACCCTACCACATTTCTGGTTGACACAGGTGCAGCCCGTAGTGTTCTGCGAGAACAAGACCTGCCAGACCCATCCTTCCTGTCCAATATTGATGTTTCTTGTGTTGGAGTGGATGGCCAGCCAAGGCATAGCCCTCTAACAACTCCACTACGAGTTGGATCTAGCCTGCTTGCTCGCTTTGTGGTATCCTCCACATGCCCAATTAACCTGTTAGGTGCTGATGTTCTCTCACGCCTGCAAGCATCCATCACCTTTACCCCAGACGGTCAGGTAGAAATGTCTACACCCCTATCTGAATCAGACACCTCAGCCTTGTGCTCATTGCCTCTGATGCTGCATTTAGAAAAGCCCCGTGAGAAAGCAGCAGAATTAAGGTCCAATTTCCCAGAGGTACTAAAAACACAGGTGCCCGCCAAGTTATGGTCCTCAGGCCCAGAGGACATGGGTCACCTAAATGTTCCCCCTGTGGTGGTAAAGCTTATCCCAGGGGCTAAGTTACCAAGAAAACCACAATATCCTTTAAAACCAGCACAGGCTGCAGCCATTTCTACCCAGATCAAGGCACTCTTGGAGAAGGGTGCCTTGGTAAAATGTAAATCTGAATGCAATACCCCGCTATTTCCTGTGAAAAAGAAAACTCCAAAAGGTGAGCCAGAGAAGTACAGGATGGTTCAGGATCTCCGTGCCGTCAATGAAGCCACTGTCCTGGACACCCCTCTTGTACCAAATCACCATACTCTGCTCTCTGGAGTCCCACCATCTGCAAAAAATTTTCACAGTCATTGACCTAGCAAATGCCTTTTTCAGTGTCCCACTGGACCCATCCTGCCAATACCTGTTTGCCTTCACCCATGAGATGCAACAGTATACCTGGACTGTCATGCCCCAAGGGGCACAAAATTCTCCAAGTCAATTTGCAAAGGCCATGGCCACCATCCTTGACCCATGGCAAGCTGAGCACCCAGAAGTTGTTCTGCTCCAGTATGTGGATGATTTGCTGCTCTGTGGAGATGATATACCCACTACTGAAAAGTGCTCAATTAGTCTTCTTTGTTATTTGGCAGAACAAGGATGCAAAGCTTCGCTCATCAAGCTACAATTCTGCCAACCCTCAGTAGTTTTCCTTGGACATTGCCTATCTCAAGGTACCAGACATCTTACTCGGGACCGGGTAAGAGCTGTACTGGATATTCCAACTCCAAGGACTTCAAAATCTCTCCATGCCTTCCTAGGCCTCATTTCCTATTGCAGAGCATGGATCCCAGAAGCCTCCCTGCTCATGCAACCTCTCTATGACGCACTTAAGTCTGACCCTTTCTGTTTGTCTAATGAAGCTCTGGACAATTTCAATGCTCTCAAACGTGCCATTGCTTCTGCTCCTGCCTTGGGCCTACCTGACTACTCCAAACCTTTCAAATTATTTGTCTCTGAAAGACAAGGCCACGCAACAGGAGTTCTCACCCAAACTAATGACTTAAGAGGCCGCCAGAGGCCTATTGGATATTTCTCATGTCAACTGGACATTGTGGCCAGAGGGACTCCTTCCTGTCTCAGGGCTGTTTTTGCTGCAAGAGAGCTCATAGAAAGAACCTCAGACCTGGTCCTTGGCCACCCTCTGGTTGTTTTGGCCCCTCATGACATTTCTGCAATCATCAACCAAGTCCAGCTCAAGCACGTGTCTCCAGCCAGACACCTACGCCTCCAGTGCCATCTTCTTCTACCTGACAACATTTCCATCCAAAGATGTCAAGTTCTTAACCCATCCACTCTTCTTCCACTCCCTGAGGGGGGTATCTATTATGGATTTATCACGGATGAAACCTATATTTACCTGCTTTGTGGATGTATCAAGAAAGTCATGCATCCACATTTGACATTTTATGAAGATGAAAAGCCTCTCTGTGAAGGCCCAGATTACGCCTTCTGTACCATGTGGTACAAACCAAACATTACTCCCGAACCTTGCTATGAAGATGAGCTTTACCACTGGACTGATGTGAAGCTCACTGCTCAAGATTTCTATTGTGACTCTGAAGGCAATAGCATGGTCTTGGTCCAACTACCTCAACAACTTAACTACCTCTACCGCCATTGGGATACTGCTATCCCACATATTCCTGTTACCAAATTGAAGACAAGGTCATGGAATGATCTTGGGCCCATGGCAAAGTTATGGGCCACCATGGATGAAGAGCAGCTACAGGAAAATGGTATTGTCAAATACCCAACAACTGACCTTCTGGAAGCATGGCCACGCCACTTCCTAGAAAAAGAATTTCAAGATCTGGTCATAGTGAATGATTATGACCCCGAAACACCTCATGACTGTTTTGAACAGATGAAAATGGAGACAGTGCACCTACCAACTGTGCATGAGAATCCGTTACCAGATCCAGATTTTACCCTGTTTGTGGACGGCTCAAGATATGCTGATGAAGAAGGAAGATATCATACAGGATATGCCGTAACCACAACAGATGAAGTTATCAAATCATCATCCTTACCGCCAGCAATGTCTGCGCAAGAAGCTGAATTACAGGCTCTGACTTCAGCATGCAAAATTTCCGAAGGAAAACGTGCCAACATCTATACAGATTCAAGATATGCTCTGGGCGTGGCACATGACTTCGGCCTAATTTGGAAGACAAGAGGATTTCTTACCACCGCCGGTACACCAGTCAAGCATAGTACTGCAATCAAGGAGCTAATGGATGCCCTCCTACTCCCTAAAGAAGTGGCCGTTTTGAAGGTAAAGGCCCATGGGAAATTGGATACAGATGAAGCAAAGGGCAACCATTTGGCTGATCAGGCTGCTAAGCTAGCAGCCAGGGATCTGCAGGAAGTGGATGAAGAAGTGTCCGGACAAGAAGAAGAAGAAGTCCCTATTTTTGCTCTGCAAACTCTTCCTACTGATTTGCGAATTTTGCGAGAACAGCAAGCTGCAGTCACTCCTGAAGAAATCCAGAAATGGAAAAAGAAAGGAGCTGTCCAAAAGGACGGAGTATATTACAACAACTTCAAATTTTGTCTTCCAAAAAATTTATATCCAGCAGTTGTCCAATGGGCACATGGGCCTGCACACCTGTCAAAGGAATTGATGGCCGCCCTCATACAGAAGTATTATGAAGCACCCGGAATCACAACATTGATCAGCAGCTTCTGTAAGGCCTGTGTCATTTGTGCAAAATGCAATCCAGGAAGACCAATCAAGGTGCCTGCAAAACACCTGGCAAAGCCCATGTACCCCTTCCAGCGAATTCAAATTGACCACATCCAAATGCCCAAGAGTGGGCCCCATGAATATGCACTAGTCATAGTGGACATGTTCTCAGGATGGCCAGAGGCCTACCCAGTGGCCAATATCACTGCAAAAACAACCGCAAGACGCCTACTTACAGAGATAGTATGTAGGTTCGGACTCCCAGAAGTCATTGAAAGTGATCAAGGCCCAGCCTTTACAGCAACAGTGACTAAAGAAATTTGGACTGCTCTAGGGGTGACCCTAGCCTTCCACACCCCTTACCACCCACAAAGTAGTGGTAAAGTAGAGCGCATGAATGGCACTCTAAAAGCCAGAATGTTAAAAATGTCACAAGAAACGAAAATGCCTTGGCCAGAAAGCCTGTCAATAGCTTTATTTAGTGTTAGGCACACACCTAGAGGGAAGCATTCACTGTCCCCATATGAGATTCTATTTGGGACAGCACCCAGACTAGGTTGTTATTATCCGCAGCAGTTACAGCTCCAATCAGATGTTTTAGTAGATTATGTAACTGAACTTGCAAGTGCCTTGAACAAAATACATGCCCAAGTTTTCTCTTCAATTCCAGATCCCGAATTGGATACAGGTACCCATAACCTGCTTCCCGGAGATTGGGTTCTGGTCAAGAAATTTGTGCGGAAAAATACCCTGGAACCAAGATTTGACGGTCCATTCCAAGTCCTCCTGATTACCGCAACCTCCGTCAAACTGGCCGGTAGGCCAAATTGGATCCACGCTTCCCACTGCAAGAAATCTCCAGCCCCCGAGGAAGCAGATACCGCACAAGCATGTACCTCTGGTACACCTTCTCCTTAATTAGCCTCATAAAGGCCCAGCAAGTAGCCATCACCAAAGATATTAGTGGGTATACCTTCTGGTACAATTCATCATGCACCCATGTGGCTACTTACACCTTTGACTATTGTGATATTGTAGAATGCCCGTTCCCCACATCACAAATCCAGAGTATCTACAGAGATATCCCTCATTCAAAAGACCCATATGTTTGTGTAGTTGACAAGCAATGGGGGCACAATTGTAACCATTGGGGGGCGGCGGGATGGAATGCCGGACCTGCCTGGGGTTACAAACCAAAAAGTGCCTTATCTAAAGTAGATGATCAAGGTAGATCCCTTCTCCAGAGAATGACTTTGAGAAAGCCTGGGGGGGGTACACCAATGAAATTAATCCTTAACATTGAACATCCAAGCCCAACGGATGCAGACCAGTATGTGATGGGAATGTATTGGAAAAAGGGTTCCTACCGTAAATTAGGGCATTTCTTCCTAAAAGATATGTGCAACTCTTCTGAGTGGCAAGGGGCTACCCATATGGTCCCTAACCCATTAAAACCTCATATCCAGACCTTTCAAGACATGATGGCCATTGCTAACCCCACCTTTGAAGATACCATGGCCGCTGAAACAGGTTTTAATGATGTAAATTTATGGTTAGAATGGATGAAATATAATGCTAATAAGCATAATAAGACTGCATGTTATGTGTGTGGCGGTGCCCGGCCTCACCTGGGTACTGTACCTCTAATCCTGCCAGTAGATGTAGAGGAATGTGTTTTAAGCCTTTTTGCCTATCACTATGATTTTAACAGGTCCATATGTATTGCATGGACAAAGGAGTATCCTCTCCTAACCAAGGATGTCAAACCCCCAGATGGTATTACCGTGTATAAAGGTAATTACACTTGTTATGCTAATTATGATGGAATTGGTAAATTCTTGGGTAACTTCTCTAAGGGGTATTGTGCTACCTACAGAAGTGTCTCTATGAACTTGTTGCAGTTTCACACCAGGTCATTAGGGGATATCTACTGGTTGTGTGGGGATTTACAGCTAAGATCCAGAATGGACAAGGAGTGGTGGGGGGAGTGTACTTTGGCTAAAGCCATTATGCCTATACATATCATCTCTGACACACACCTCGTCACCCATGAGTCCAGGCACACTAAGGTTAAGCGTGACGCCCCAGTGAAAGGAAGTTTTGATCCTCATGTGTATATTGATGCCATTGGAGTGCCTAGGGGGGTGCCCAATGAGTTTAAAGCAAGAGATGAAGTTGCTGCAGGATTTGAATCACTTTTTGCCATAGTTACCACAAACAAGAATTTAAATTGGATAAATTACATTTATTATAATCAACAGCGTTTTGTTAATTATACCAGAGACGCCCTCCAGGGGTTGGCCGAACAGTTGCAGGCCACATCCCAAATGGCTTTCCAGAATAGAATGGCCCTAGATATGATCTTAGCCGAAAAAGGAGGGGTTTGTAAAATTTTGCCCGACACCATGACATGTTGTACCTATATCCCAGAAAACACAGGCCCTAATGGTAAAGTTACATTAGCCATAGAGAAATTAAATGACCTGTCTGAAGAGTTAAAAAGGAATTCTGGGATAAAAGATCCCTGGGAAAGATGGTTTGGTTGGATGACAGGATGGCAAAAGGCTTTAATGCATATTGGTATGGCTATACTAATTTTTCTTTTTATCTTTGCTCTTCTCTTTTGTTGTATCCTCCCATGTCTGAGAAAATCCCTCATGAAGACTGTTGACCAAGCGGCACCCACTTTCACCCATCTCGAAGTTGATGACCAAGATTTCCAAGACATCAACTCACCCTGTCTGCCGCTGCAAACAATCCCTTTTGTTGATAAAGTGCAGGAATTCTAGGAAGGGACTAGCTTAGGGACAGCATCTGTCAGTGAATGGTAAAGGCCCCGTGTGGAGAAGTGGTGGGTTAGCCGCCATGGGACACCCATGGGTGTGAAGTGTTCGAGAGCCATACTGACGGATGAGTTAGCCTATCAGGGTCAGATCTAGGGACAGTCTTGCACTTTGCATTAACACCTAGCTAGTGGCCACGGGGTTTCTGTGCCTTTGGGTTAACACGTCTTCCTGGTACTAACTTAATAAAGTTTTATCTCTTAGAATCTAACATTTCATAGGGGGGACTGATGTGGGATTATTTAAAAATCCTTATTGTACTTGTATTGAATTATTGCACTAACTCCATTTTAACTTTATACTGTGACAATTCTCCATTTTGTCCTCCTAACCTGACTTCTTCAATCCTCCATTTTGTCCTCATAACCTAACTTGTTCATTTTAAAACTACCTTACATGACAGAATTTCCCAGCACATCTAATACAATAGACAAAGACTGTATTTTCTATAAAGACATGATTAACACAGGAATTGCTGACTTTTCCTTAAACTTGCAACATAGTATAATTTGAAGGCCATGAGAACACAGTAGTAATGAAATGTTCTATTCATAAGAGACCTTGCACCTGGCCACGAGACCTGAGATCACCGACCGTGTAAAATGACGCTCAAGACCCCCTTGTCCCCACCCGCGTCCAGAACAATCCCACCTCTTGGTGGGTGGACACGGGACTAACCACTTAGTTTTTGAGCCAATTAATAATATTGATAGGAGGACACTAATCCCGACACTTAACAATTAATCCAATTAATGATGTTTATTTGCTGATATTCTAATAATCAATGATGACGTAAAATGTCTCTTAAAAGGGCCTGCGCGTCCGCTTTTTAAGCACTTGCCAATAAATTTTCTCGAAGTTATTTTAACCTGAACCTTGTGTGTCAGACTTAATTACTTCAGCGTATATACGCAATTTCATTTTATTGATTTGGACAGGAACAGATAGACATTTAAACATTTTGGTTTACTGCTAAAAAGTACCATAACACCACTACAGTCTATTTGAGACTTAGCCTGGCCAATCCATAGGCACTTCATATAACATGAACACTTCTATATTTTCAGTGCAACTTTGAACAGCAGTGATAGACAATGAATAGTTGAAATCCAAATGGCAACATTGAAGCAAAAACAACTGTTCTTTAACCCCTTCAGGACCAAACTTCTGGAATAAAAGGGAATCATGACATGTCACACAGCAACAGCTTGGCTTTTTACACTGAAGTTAAGTGATTAAATCCCATTGTTTCTGTTTCTCCTTATATTTAGGGTCATTCATTAAAGTGCGAATTATATGGATTGCAAAGTGAATTTTAAATTGTAGACAAAAATAGCTGTATTGGAAGTATACCTTTAGCTAATATGGCCTTAAATATGATAATTCTCACTCTAGTAAACAATCCTGGGTTCACAGTCAGAAAACTGTAGTGCTTTTAACAATGATTGACAGGGAGCCAAGGTGCTCAGTTCCAGGATAGAGCAAAATACATCAGTGAGGATTTCTACTAAATTTTATTTACATTTTGTGAATTCATAAGTGTAACCACTCCATGCAGTGGTGTATTTCCCACGAGGCTAACAAGGCATATGCCTTGGGTGGCACTTTTAGGGGGGCGGCAAAAATACAGCACTTCAAATGCCCTGGCAGATGCCCTGTTAGCCTCTTTCACGGTGGGCCCCCCAAGACTTTCAGATGCTCACATTGCGGGCGATGCCTACCCGCACACCCAACCAGCCCGGGAGCAGCCAGCCCAACAGGAGCAGCAAGCGCAGGAGCAGCCAGCCCATCAAGCCTCACTGGATCCCAGGGAAGAATCCACTCCAGCTCTCCCAAAGGCAGGGAAATTGGGTGGATTAAAATAAAAAAATAATATATATATATATATATATATATATAGATTGTAAGTATGGGAGACAATGTGTACAGGCCCGTCGCTACCCGACAGGCAAAACAAGCAACTGCTTGGGGCCCTGAGCTGGCCCGGGGCCCCAAGCAGAGCCGGCAGGGGCATGCGGTCCTGGGGGACCCAGACTGCTCAGGTCGTCCGGGCCCCACATTCAGTGGGTACATACCGGGTCGCAGGGGGCCCGGTATGTACCTACTAGGCCAGCCTCTTCTCCTGGGGGCCCAGCAGCCGGTCACCTCAGGGCCCCCCAGAGGCTGGCCCTGCTGACACCCGGCGGGCGCGCGAGGGAGCACTCTCCTCTGAGTGCTTCCTCTTCAGCTCCCTCGCGCACCGTACTGATGCCGGAGCCGGAAGATGACGTCAGGGACAGCCGACGTCAGGGACAGCCGACAGGGAAGACTGTGCAGTGAGTGGGGGAGAGGAAGGGAGGAAATTGGAGGGGGGGGTTGGGGAGGGGAGGGAGAAAATTTGAGTGGGTGGGGGGGGAGGGAGGGAGAAAATTTGAGTGGGTGGTGGGGAGGGAGAACATTTGAGTGGGTGGGGGGGAGGGAGAAAATTTGAGTGGGTGGGGGGGAGGGAGAAAATTTGAGTGGGTGGGGGGTTGGGGGGGGAGGGAGAGAATTTGAGTGGGTGGGGGGAGGGAGAAAATTTGAGTGGGTGGGGGGGGAGGGAGAAAATTTGAGTGGGTGGGGGGTTGGGGGGAGGGAGAAAATTTGAGTGGGTGGGGGAGGGAGGAAATTTGAGTGGGTGGGGGGGAGAGGGAGGAAATTTGAGTGGGGGGGGGCGAAGGGAGGACATTTGAGTGAGTGGGGGGGCGAGGGAGGACATTTGAGTGTGTGGGGGGGGAGGGAGGAAATTTGAGTGGGTGGGGGGGAGAGGGAGGAAATTTGAGTGGGTGGAGGGGGAGAGGGAGGGAGGAAATTTGAGGGAGTGAGGGGGAGAGGGAGGGAGGAAATTTGAGGGAGTGGGGGGAGAGGGAGGGAGGAAATTTGAGGGAGTGGGGGGGAGAGGGAGGGAGGAAATTTGAGGGAGCGGGGGAAGGGGAGGGAGGAAATTTGAGGGAGTGGGGGGGAGAGGGAGGGAGGAAATGTTGGGGGGAGATGGAGGGAGGAAATTCGAAGGGGGGGGAGAGGAAGGAAATTTGAGGGAGGGGAGGGAGAGGAAGGAATTTGAGGGGGGAGAGGAAGGGAGGACATTTGAGGGAGGGGGGAGAGGAAGGGAGGACATTTGAGGGAGGGGGAGAGGGAGAGGGAGGGGAGAGGAAGGGAGGAAATTTGAGGGAGGGGGAGAGGAAGGAAATTTGAGGGAGGGGGAGAGGAAGGAAATTTGAGGGGGGAGGGAGGAAGGAAACTTGAGGGGGGAGGGAGGAAGGAAATTGGAGGGGGGAGAGGAAGGAAATTGGAGGGGGGAGGAAGGAAATTGGAGGGGGAGGAAGGAAATTGGAGGGGGGGAGAAGGAAGGAAATGAGAGGGAGGGGGAGAAGAAGGAAATTGGAGGGGGAGAAGGCAATGAGAGGGAGGGGGAGAAGAAGGAAATTGACGGGGGTAGGGGGAGAGATTGACATCCATCACACACACACACAAACACAATGCACCCCTTGCACACAGAAAAACACACAATGCATTACACACAGACACACATACACAAGCAATGCATCCCTTACACACAGCAACACACAATGCACCCCTTCCACACACTCAGTGCATCCCTTACAGCAGTGTTTCCCAACCCAGTCCTCAAGGCACACCTACCAGTCCAGGATTTAGGGGTGACCCAGTTGTGTCTAAGGTGTTTTTTCTTTTTTTTCTAAAAACACCTTAGACAAAACTGGGTAATCCTTAAATCCTGGACTGGTAGGTGTGCCTTGAGGACTGGGTTGGGAAACACTGCCTTACAGACACACACACTGCATCCCATACATACACAAACTCACCTTGCAGCCCTTACACATACGAACACAGATTCACACAATGCATTCCTTACACACATCAGGACATCCCCCCCCCACACGCACACACCCCTGTGAACAAACTCATTGGTGGAACATGAAGGTGGACCCTGGGACCCAGACCTTGAGCTGTGTAAATGGCCCTCAAAAAATGGAGCTGCTTCCCGTTCTCCCAGAACATTGATTTTTGTGACCACAGTTACAAACCGCCTCCAGAGAGCCTGTTCTACACCAGACCAGTGGAGCCAGACGGCAGCTGAAGCCCTTCATCATCCTCATCTGGTTGTAAGTAGGCAATCTAGTATATTATTCGTTGCACTAATCTCTAATTTACCTCACATTAAAGGGACACTATAGTCCCCAAAACCACTGCAGCTTAATGTAGTGGTTCTGGTGTCTATAGCCTGTCCCTGCAGGCCTTTTATTGTAAACATGGCGGCACTGCAGCACTGTGTTAGTTAACATGGCAGATCATATGGGTGGGGCACTGTGATGTCACATGGGGGGCGGCAAACTTTACTTTTGCCTAGGGTGGCAAAAATCCTTGCACCGGCCCTGCAGGCACTGCATCCCTGTGGGCGAACTCGGGGGGGGGGGAGGACCCGGGTGCAGGCGCCGGGGGGCCCAGACCTTGAGCGTGCATGTGGGGGCCTCCATGTCTGTTTTGCTTGGGGCCCCCAAATTCCTTCAAACGGCCCTGAATGTGTACGAGTGTGTCAGTATCAGGGTGTCTGTCAGTGAATGTGTGTGTCTCCCTGTCAGTGAATGTGTGTGTGTGTGTGTGTGTGTGTGTGTGTTTGTCAGTGTGTCTGTCAGTGAATGTGTGTGTATCTGTCAGTGTGTCTGGGAGTTAATGTGTGTGTCTGTGAGTGAATGTGTGTGTATCTGTCAGTGTGTCAGTGAACGTGTGTGTGTCTGTCTGTCAGTGTGTCTGTGAATGAATGTGGGTCTGTCTGTCAGTCTGTCTGTGAATGAATGTGTGTGTCTGTCAGTGTGTCTGTCAGTGAATGTGTGTGTCTTTTAGTGTGTCAGTGAATGTGTGTGTGTGTGTCTGTCAGTGTGTCTGTGAGTGAATGTGTGTGTGTCTGTCAGTCTGTCTGTGAGTGAATGTATGTGTCTGTCGGTGAATGTGTCTGTCAGTGAATGTATGTGTGTTTGTGAGTGAATGTTTCCGTGTCTGTTACTGTGTGTCTGTCAGTGAGTGCTTTTCTGTCACTGTGTCTGTGAGTGAATGTGTGTGTGTGTGTGTCTGTCAGTGTATGTCTGTGAGTGAGTGAGTGTGTCAGTCAGTGAAACTGCGTGTTCGTCTTAAACAGGGAGGGGCAGGGAAAATTTAGATTGGGGAGGAGGGTGTGTGAATTTTGTCATGCCTAGGGCAGCACATTTCCAAAATACACCACTGACTCCATGGCTTCCCAACTGTCTATAATTTAAACTCCTATACCAACATCGCAGTTCCCAAAGTCTTGAGCAGGTCCACCACTTTGGGCAGCGCCAGTGACACAGGTTTTGTCACTGGCCTGCCTACCTCATCCCAATTTTCATAACTCCCTATGTTGGGAAGTATGCAGCTCCCCTTTAAAAGAAAGTCGGTGTGAACAGGACTTTTGTGCATATGCACAGGTATTTATTAAACACTGAGTTGTGGTCATTTCACAACATGCTTGCAATACTTAGCAAACACTTGGCAAAGTCGGAGATTTTATTACAGTTCATCTAATATTATCTAAGTTTTGCACGTCACTTGCAAGAAGTCATTGTACCACGTCTCAAAACTTATTAAACAAAATACCACAGTGTACTTCTGGAAGCTTCAATAAATATTGACCAGAGTAAAAAAAACAGGATGGGAAACTTCCAATACCCCTCTAGGTGTTGAATGAAACCTTTTCTACCTGTAACCATTAAATCTCAGACTCAATAACGAAATGTGTAAAAATAGGTTTGCTTTTTGCATTAATTTTTTTTGGAAGTTTGTCAAATGTAAAAATATGTTTAGTTACACAATTGTAAAATTTAGAGAATACATTTATGTATAGAAACTGACAAATTACATTATTAGTTTTCATAGTAAACCATGAAAGCAGGGGTGTTGCAAGGGTCAAAATATATCCCAGGGCTTACGCCAAAAATAAAGTTTGTGACCCCGCTATCCAAAGCCCCAGCATTGACCCCTCCAACACATTACCCCTTAATACCTGCAACATACACTTCTCGACATTGATAAAGACACATACACATTCACAGACACATACATAAAGACAATGACACACACACAGGTAAAGACACAAACAAGTACATACATACTATAAATATAGACTTCCAGTCCCTAGCTCCTACCTGTACCTGTAAACTATTAGTTGTGCTCTGTGCAGGGGCTGGGGGAAGGCAGGAAACGGTGGCCACAAACCTCTCTCTGTATAGAAAATATAGACTGAGGGAATGGATTATTTGTTATTTTGCAAATGGTATTATTTGTTATTTTGCAAATAGTATTATTTGTTAGTGTGTATTCTTCTTCCAGAGCACTCACGCTGCCTGCAGCCCAGCTCTTTAGCCCCCAAACATCTGTGGGCCTAATGCTGGCAATCTATTCACCCTGCCTGGACTATTCTTTGAATCTAAGCTGGTAGCCGAAGGAGCACAAAGATAGATACATGGCAACCATATGCACCTCTATCTGAAATGTGGTATCTCCATTCTTGGCTGAGACTCAATGAAGAGACTGGACATGGAAAGCAGCTAGGGAGCAGTAGCCAGACAGAGAATCAGAGCTCCACATCCACCTGCCTGCTCAAGAGATTTTGTGTTAAAGAGCCCCTACATTAAAGGGACACTATAGTCACCTGAACAACTTTAGCTTAATGAAGCAGTTTTGGTGTATAGAACATGCCCCTGCAGCCTCACTGCTCAATCCTCTGCCATTTAGGAGTTAAATCCCTTTGTTTATAAACCCTAGTCACACCTCCCTGCATGTGACTTGCACAGCCTTCAATAAACACTTCCTGTATAGAGAGCCCTATTTAGGCTTTCTTTATTGCAAGTTCTGTTTAATTAAGATTTTCTTATCCCCTGCTATGTTAATAGCTTGCTAGACCCTGCAAGAGCCTCCTGTATGTGATTAAAGTTCAATTTAGAGAGAAAGAGATACAATTATTTAAGGTAAATTACATCTGTTTGAAAGTGAAACCAGTTTTTTTTTAATGCAGGCTCTGTCAATCATAGCCAGGGGAGGTGTGGTTAGGGCTGCATAAACAGAAACAACGTGATTTAACTCCTAAATGACAGTGAATTGAGCAGTGAAATTGCAGGGGAATGATCTATACACTAAAACTGCTTTATTTAGCCAAAGTAATTTAGGTGACTATGGTGTTCCTTTAAGCACTGTAGTCCGTAGACCCCTCCATTCCAGGGCTGTGCCTATTTTAAAAGACAATGTGTGTTAATTTCAATTCTTCTCTATGTTGAGCATAGCGGGTACAGCCCATTGGTTTGCTGGGAGAATTGGATCTTCCAAAGGTGTAGCGGAGCTGTTTTGAGGATGCCCTCTTTCTGCTGGATTAGGGTCTAGTTTGTCATGTAAAAATTACAACCTTGTCCGAAAAGGAGGTGTGTTATCCTGGCATAATACGATACTCAGGACAGTCCTTGAGTACGTCTGATGTAATTGAGCGAAGCAAAGGATGCTACTCTTTATGGGGATTTTGTCTCTAGTGTCCCAACCAGACGGTGGGAAGAGAGCCTAAGTTCTTGACTGTCTCTCCCAATCCGGGAAAGTTGGGAGGTATGTCAGAAGTTACATAGCTGAAAGAGACGTGTGTCCATCAAGGTCAGCCTTTCTCACATCTGTTTTTGCTGTTGATCCAAACGAGGTGATGGTGTTTAAAGTTGGTTTGGAAGCAGGTAGGGGAATGACTAAACCGCACTCATGATCTCCCATTGATCTCGGCCACAGTATTGTATGTAAAATGTCTGGAATGTATTTGCTGATTGGGTTATTTATTAACATGGAAATGTTCAGAAATTAATCATGGAAATGTAAATAGAATAGTTGCAATGACAAGAACTCACATACCTTAACTGCAATAAAATAAATACACGTTGCTACAGCTCTGCTGACATTTTTTAATAAAAAAAAAAAAATAAAAATAAAAAATAACACCATCTGCATAACAACATTAATGGGTGCTTCCAGTTTTCTTCAATAAAAATAATTGAATCATTTATATTACTCGGAATGTAATTAAATAATCTCAAAATGCAAATATAGAGGAAGTTAGACCAGTCACTCCCTAATTCTAATAATAATAATAATAATAAGAAGAAGAAGAAGAAGCAGAAGCAGAGTGAGTGATACCAACTCTGTACATAAGGGGTCTGGAAAAAATAGAGCCCAGCAGGGAAAGAACTACAACTCCCATGAGGCTTTGTCAATCGCGAGACTGGAGAAGCATCATGGGAGATGTAGTCTTATTGCCCCGGGATCCTTTAGGCCATCCCTGCCTGGTTACAGGATGCTCAGGCCTGTCCGGCAGTGAAGGGGTGAATGACAGGAGCCGAGGATCCTCCCTGCATGGGCGGGAAGTCCCAGCTCTGCTCTCTGACCCTGTCCCGGCATCCTGCTGGAGGAGCGGTTAGACCGGCCCCGTCATGGCGGCGTGCGGCACAGACAGGCTGGGCTCCCGGTGGCTGCTGGCGGTGCTGTGTTTACTCGGTGGCTCCAGCCGGGCTCAGGACAGCGCCATGGAGGAGATCGTGACCGAGAAACAGGTGGAGGCCAGCCACCGTCAGGACACCGTGAACCTGCTCATCTTCATCCTGCTGCTCACCCTCACCATCCTCACCATCTGGCTCTTCAAACACCGCAGGTTCCGCTTCCTGCATGAGACCGGCCTGGCCACGATCTACGGTGAGCTGTGCCCCCCCCCCATACCATGCCAGCCCAGTGTGCCCCTCCACCATGCCAGCCCAGTGTGCCCCTCCACCATGCCAGCCCAGTGTGCCCCTCCACCATGCCAGCCCAGTGTGCCCCTCCACCATGCCAGCCCAGTGTGCCCCTCCACCATGCCAGCCCAGTGTGCCCCCCATACCATGCCAGCCCAGAGCGCCCCTCCACCGTGCCCGACCTGTCTGCCCACACATTCCAGTCCACACCATGCCAGCCCAGTGTGTCCATACCATGCCAGCCTGGAGTGCCCACACCATGCCTGCCCTGGCACAAAGTGTACACCGGGCTCTCACTGGACACCCCTGTCTGCCAGCCCTGGCACCAACAGTGGGCTCACACTGGACACCCCTGCCTGCCAGCCCTGGCACCAACTGGGCAAAATGTGCTCACACTGCCTACAGAGAGCTCACTGGCACCTCCAACCACAAAGTATATTGCACTGCACTGGGGATCCTGGCCATAACTGACCCAACAGATAGCAGCAATGTGACATTTGCTGCCTGAGAATTATGGGAGTAGTGTAGAGTGGGTGCTCCCTCTCATGCCAGGCTGTCTAACACTTCTGTAAGATCTATTCTATAAAGTATGATTTGTTGAACATGCATAGTGTCTGTCTTTTCAGTTGTGTTATTTTGGCCTAGCTAATAAGCTCACTTTGACTTAACAATTTACACTGTAGGGAGTAACCCTGTTTATATCAGTTAGTATGAAGGAATAATCAGGAGACAACATGTGTTGCTGTCTGGTTTAATAATTTTGTAGTGACATAAAAACCTTATCAACATTTTATTTAATCTCTGTAAAGGGAGGATACTTTTCATTTTGCCTTGTATCTAGGGAGAATAATGCCATTGAGTAGACATATGGTTTATGGATGGTTTCAGGATCCCTTGTTGACATTTTGCTTTTCTGACAGGAATTGTCACTAGAGATAATTGCTCAAGCCAATAGCGACCAAAAAAATAACTATTGATTGTGATAGTATAATGGACTCTTAATGTAAAACTGGTTTAACCCCTACCATGCTGTACAGCTGGTATACAGATATTGTTTCCAGTCATCACAGCGGTTGTAAAAGTCAGATGTACAGGTGTGCTGCATGCATATGCTCACTCAATAACATCTATAAAAACAAATACATACACTTGGCTCTTTGTTACCGAAGAACTACCACATACATGTCACAGGGCGCCTGAGATTTATAGGAGTTACACTCTAAAGGGAAAAACATAATTTCTCTGACATACTGCAAGTCCCTTTCTCCTCTCTGTATTATAAATAAAGCTAATGGATACAAGGATATAATTATCAAAGTGTTCCATCATTACTTTCATTGTATTTTTTTCACAGAAATTTCCATTTCAGAAGACCATCAGATTTATCGTGGTGTTAAAATTCCACCACTTTACTATCAGAAAAAGAAGGGAGATAATGTGTAAATGTTTTCAGTGGTAACATGGTGATATTAAAAAATGTTGCTTAGGTCACTAAAAAAAACAGCCACTAGAGGAGGGGTTAACCCTAGCAGGTAATTTTATTGCAGTTTCTCAGAAACTACAAAAATTACCACTAGGGTTAAGGGATATGGAACACTCCACACAGACCACTTCAATGAGCTGAAGTGGCCTGGGTGCCTATTGTGACAATTTTACACAGTGACGCTTTTGAGATTAGCAACAAATAATTTGATTTAACTGAAGATGAATGAAAAATTCCTGGCATTAGGAATACAAACATGTATTTCTAGTACTATGGTGCAGGGGTAGGCAACCTTCAGCACTCGAGATGTTGTGCACTACTAATGCTCTGAAACCCATAATGCTGGCAAAGCATCATGGGAGGTGTAGTCCAAAACATCTGGAGTGTGAAGGTTCCCTATGCCTGCGTATAGTGTTTCCTCCTACGTTTATAGGTGTTTAGCTCCCCTTGCAGGGGTTTAAAAAGGTAAGTTTTGCTTTCCTTATATCGCTCTGCACACTGGCCTTTGCTCTGTTTAACAGTCTTAATGATCTCACCCAATCCGATTCTTTCCCCATAGTAATTTTGTCATTTGAGTCATTTTTAGCTATAATAGAGTTTCACTCGGTTGAAGCTATGGAAGCATTTCTTGTGGCTGTCTTTCTGATGTCTGATTTCACATGGAACCTTTCCATGCCTGCTAGCAAATAACAAGAAACTTGGGCAACATTGGGCACAGGAAAACCAATACTAGTTAGGGGAAGACTGGAGAAATGTTGCATTATCTGAGCAATATCAGTTTTTGCTGTGGCATGAATATGGTAAATTCGTAAGTTTATGTAACGTGATAAGCCCACAAATTAATAATTATTTGTGTTCATGGTTCATATTGGTGGTGGTGGAACATCTTTATTAAAATCCCTTTTCAGTAAATCTAAACAAACTATAGATATATATTTTGTATTTGTAAAATTAAGGTGGGCTATGCCTTTAAATAAATTATAAACATTTAATACAGTGAGTAAAACAAATATATAAATTGATTAATAAATGTATCTCTATAGCAAAAGAGCTAAGTAAGAGCTACATTTATTAATCTATTTATATATATATATATATATATATATATAAGTTTTACTCACTGTAATAAATGTTTATAGTGTATTTAAAGGCATAGCCCACCTTAATTTTACATGTATTGAAATAGAGGGTGTTTTATCGGGTCTTCGCTCTACGTAAGGTGGCTGCTGCATCTGATGTTGTCCAATTTTTCCCCCACAAAAATGTATTCCACAATTCAATATAATTTAATTTATTTAACATTTAAAAAGTAGAATTTCTGTTTTTCTATTTAAATATTTATTTAATCAGTGTGAAATTTAGGCCTGTTCCAAAAGCACACATGTCCTAATGTGTCCTTTAATTGGCACCCAAAATATAGCAGCAACGTTTGGACAGAAACTCTGTCTTTATCGAGTAATTTAGGCCATGTGTGTCTTAACTCTGGTTAAAACTTCATATTTCTAAAGGGTTGGTTTATCGTGTAGAGCATTCAATTGCTGATTTATTTTGAATATGGGCAGATTTTGGCAACTTATAGTTGCCTACTAAGGATGACTGGATTTGTAGTTGAGCCGCTGGTTGCATAACCCATCTTAAGTCTATCAAGATTAACAACTTTATTATCTTCTGTTAGGATCTCATTTATCTTTTTGGCTAAAGCAAACTTCACTTTGCACCTGATTTACTGCTTATCATATCTTTATGTTTTTAGATTCAAAGCAGTTCTTTTATTTTAGATTAGGTGAAGCTCCACGAGGTTGCTACGTTGGTGTGTGTAATTTTCCAAGTGAAGTCATGTGTTTGTGAGCTGACTTATCAACAAGTCCTTGAACGAGGTTACATTACCATCGGAAAAAATTCTGTGGTTTTTAGACGGAATGGGTTGGGATGAAATCAGGCGTGCATTGAACTAGGCCAAATTATTTTAACAATTAACATGTCCTACATATGATGTCAAGTGCAGTGGCGCTATCAGGATGTACAGTGCTTTGGGAGTAGAGAAACTATCAGAATGGTTTCCCATCATCAATACACTGGGGACACGTCCTAGACTCAGTTGATTAATTTGGACCCTGCTTTTAGTTTTTTTACGGTTTGGTGGTTTTTGTTTTTGTTAATATAGCATTCTTGTTACCATAGCATGTTATAATGTTTAATTTAATAAAAACATTCAGATAAGAACACACACTCTGATTTGTTCCTGTGTTCAAGCACTGGACTATCACCTCTTAAAGGAATCAAGCTGCCATGAGCCTTTGTGGGCTACTTGGTTTGTTTTCGGCTGGTTTGTTGAAGGGATGTTAACATTGAAAATATATATTTTAATGATGGAGTGTTCATTAACAAGGTAATTTACCAAAGTGAGAATTGAAAGTGAATTTCAAATTTAAGGCATGAGTAGCTGAACTGAATGCATAGTCCTGCTATTTTAACCTTAAATTTGAAGTTTACCTAGAATTCTCAGTTTAGTAAATTATGCTGTAACTCTCGAATAATGGACTTCTCCTATTAAAAAAAAAATAAAAAAGCCACTTCTTCCGCTGCTACCTTATCTTCTGCATAGGGCACTGGGAGTCTGTTATAAATTAGGCATTCCTTCTAGCAAGGTTTCCCAGACGTGGGTACAGATTTGTTCTAATTCAGCCCAGAGCTCTGGGTGTGTAGTCAGCTGTTTCTCCTTGTCTACTCCTCAGGGCAGCGTCCGCCATTTTGCAGTATTGGGATGATAGCAGCCTGATGCCAACCCAAGTTCTAAATAGAGGCTGTCAGCAAGTCAGTGTAGACCAGAGGTGGAGGTTTTGGGGATTCTGAAGGATTAATGCCTCCGCAAGCAGCTCTGCCACGACCTGGGATCAGATGCTTCCACTGCTGGAACAGGCAACTAGGCCGCAGATGCCAGTATACAGGGAAATTTATTTGTGGTTATTTTATAGATCAGTACAGATATGTCACATACATTGACACAGTAATAAAGAACACTATGCAATATACACTTTAAGTATAACATTATTTGTGAGCTCCATGAGCATTTATTGGATATAAAGCCCCCTTTTTTAAAATTCTTTATTTATGTTGTGCAAAGAGGAACAAACAGGCTTATGATGCCGCGACAACATTCACAGGCGTTTCTCATATCTACATGCAGATTCATTGCCTCGGCATATGAAAAAGTTGCACATTATGTTAATAATAAACAAGTTAAACAACATGTTTGAACACTATTCAGACATGTCAGGTTGTAGATATAACTAGAGACATGCACTCAAATGAGTGAATTCCGTACGGGAAGATTAATTGGCATGCATAAAATATAGCAGAATAAAATATGCCACATGGCGTAAGCTAGGCATGGAGTTTACAAGACTAATGATGCACGTTAGATAAATGGCTGGATAGGGTACCCTAAGTCTATGAGCTGGCTACACACATTTTGTGCTAAGCATGCATACTAAAAATACATACATTGTTAGTGCTGGCTTGAGAAGGATTAACAGGGTAAAACAAAAGGTATGATCACTTGTTGCGTAGGCTAACAGACCAAGTGCCTTATGGCCATGAATTAACAATGCCAGCGTATGCTGAGAAGTAAGACCACCCAGCTGTGTAAATATCGGGTTTATATTCAAACCTCAACATTGGTGTCGGGCGAGGGGGCTTAGAGAATGCATGAATTCAAGTCAAAATTACGGGGGGGAAGACAAACAACCAAATTAAATTTAAGTACCTAGCCTGGATATATTTTCCGACCAGTTAAATATAGTCCTCTCAGCCTATGCCCGTAATGGTCGGACCGGACACAAGCTGATGCCACAGAGAATTCTCGCCTCCTGTGTTGCCGTGCAGTTGTCAGTTTTCAGGGCCCAGTTTCCCATGTCTGTAAGCTTCTCTCCCCGTCTCTGGAAGGGGGCTTTAGAGGTTTGGGTGACTGTGTTGCTTCCCTGTGAGTGGGCTTCTGGTAGTTACATGATCCTTCTGGGTTCTCGAACCGGAGCTCTGTCTGGAGGTTGCACCATGGGTGCAGGCTTCTTAGGTGGCTTTCGCCGCTCCTCCCAGCTTCTCCAATACTGCAGGCACATGTTGTCGAATCTTTGCAGGAATTCGGCTTCCCAGCTGCTTGAGATGAAGGTGAGCCTGTGCAGCATTGCTGTCAGACATTTTGGGAAGGCCGCATGTAGGCCGCCACCCATCATTGTAGTCACTGTCAGAGAAAAAGCCACTTCTTCCACTGCCACCTTATCTTCTGCATAGGGCACTGGGAGTCTGTTATAAATTAGGCATTCCTTCTAGCAAAGTTTCCCAGACGTGGATACAGATTTGTTCTTATTCAGCCCAGAGCCCTGGGTGTGTAGCCAGCTGTTTCTCCCTGTCTACTCCTCAGGGCAGTGTCTGACATTTTTCAGTATGGGGATGATCGCATTAATGCCTCAGCAAGCAGCTCTGCCAAGGAAATATATGGCCACCCCAGATGGTGAAACAGCCGCTTTAAATGTATATTGTTTAGAAGCATTGCAGAGATACAGTACATACACTGCAATTGCTGCAATCCATCAGTCAAGTGCTTCATTTTTTTATTTTTTTTTCCCTCTCAATTGTTGAATCTACTTTTGTCAGCACTTGCTAGCTGTCTGAATAGTGGTTATTAAATAAACTTGGCAACCAAACAGTCTATATAGTCTGGGTAATTAGATAAAAACCCAAATTTCTTCAAAGCCGCCTCCTAATTTTACAAGTGGTCTCCACTGAGTCATCCCTTTGAGACTGGGCCCTGGCAAAACATTCTAACACATTTTAACCTATTTTCTCCAATTGAAGTATGTAAATAAACAGAACTGCGGTAATAATAATGGCAAATATGAGGCATCATCATAATTCAAAAACCCAAAGGGTAGTGATCTGTGTGTGACCGTGAACACAAACATGATTATTATAACTATATTTAAAAAAAATAAGACTTGCTTTTCCCACAGAAATCCCAATTCTGCAGTGCTGTTACAACTGCAAAGGATTCTGGGTGGGCATATGCAAATTAGTTTAACAAAGAATCACATTTTTGCCTCATTCCATTTTAAACATGGATTCCTTTTAATCTGTGTTTGCAGTATACAACTGATTGGAACACAATTTAGGAAAAGATGCAAAACCAGTGAACCACTCATGGACAGCTTTTTCGTTGTTAATGCAACTCTTTAGCATGAGGTTGGTTACTGGTTTGCTTATTGAGGCTTGGTAGTGCTTGGGAAGCAAAATCCAGATAGGTTATGGTGGGGAAAAAGTGTGATTGAAAACCCCTTCCACCTGAAATACTGTTCTGTTCCTTTTAATTCTACTACAGCCAACCTTCCTAACAGACTAATTTGCTTAAATCAACACAAAAATAACCCCAATAAAGCAAGATTTTTCTCCATGTTTAGCGAAGAAATAATTTAATGTACAAACAATTTGTAAATACAATATTCAAATATTTGTGAAATTCGGCATCTGATTTTTCACTAAAATGCTTTTGATTCTGAACTACATTTTATAGCTAATCTGTGTTGTGGTCTTTTACTGTCCAGGTCTTATTGTTGGCGTGGTACTGCGATACGGAATTCATGTTCCCAGCGACGTGAACAATGTTACTGAGAGCTGTGAGCTGCAGACCAGCCCTGCCACTCTGATAATGAATGTCAGCGGCAAATTCTATGAGTATACCTTGAAGGGTGAAATCAGTCCCAAGGAACTCAACAATGTGCAGGACAATGAAATGCTTCGGAAGGTAAGAAATGCACTCGTAATATTGCCCCGTTTGACTTCCAGTTTAACTCCAAGTGTTTAACAAACCCCTGTAGAAAGAAAAGCGAAGAGAACAAATGCTCTGAACAGAAAATTTGCAGCCAGCAACATTTTCTCACAGTACTGCAGCGATAAAAAAACAATGTCCCATTTACCTCCATGGACTGGAGTTGCATAACTACTGTATTGGAGTGCCAAGAATGTGATGGAGATTCTAGATAAACCTGTAAGCCTGAAAAAAGCAGTTCTTTGTTGCAGTGACCTGCGCGGTCTGCTTATCTAGTATCTGAAAGGAAATCCAAGATATTACAAAGGTTGAAAACAGTGAATTGTTTTCATTAGTTGCGTTTAAAACCCAAGTGAATGAGGTTTACACATCAGAGTTGCACTCTACTTAATGGCTTTAAAGTAATCAAGAAAAATATGTATCTAGATTGTTATTAAAAGTCTACATCTAAATGGATCCTCTACGGTGTAACGGATTTTATTTATATTGTATTCTGTAGACATTGCATATAAACAGGCAAAGAATACTTGGAGTTACTGCATTTGCAACATTTTTGCCATTTGCTGCTTCAAACTCTTTCAGCACCATAAATAAGGCGAATATCTTTCAGTTAGCACTGGTGTTCTCACTAGTTTTAATGAGACAGTTGAACATATCCCGTCAAACTCTGCTGTACAGTCACATGACTGAAAGTGCATTCCAGGTTAATTTAAGTAGTGGCTGGTGTCATCTTACCGATAGCTCCATTCATAATGTTTCACAAGTGCCACGATAGAGATTACTTTGTGGTTAGTGACTTTACAGATCACTGTGAATTAACTTTTTTATTTGCTGAAGTTTTAATTTCAAGAGGATATGTTTTTGGTGGGGATGAGATTATTGTAATAAAACTGTAAATACTATACCTCTCAATTTTGTTTTAATCAAGCAATGACTAACTGATTGAGAAGAGCCTCCCATGGCCATTTCAGTAATTAATGTCCATAGATTTTCATCTCAGTATGACTCAACCATTTCTTCTCATGAAAGGACATGATCAGACTTGCTTGTCAAATTGAAGGACATGCAGCTGACTGCATTTTATTCTCAAGTCAAAGCAGGATGTCTGGTGTCCTACCATTAATGGAGAAGGATCGGAATTACATATCATAATTCGTAAACATTCTTTATTATAGTTTCATTTTTACTACTTGTATTTGAAGGTAAAAGCACGTGCATTACTTGACAATTATTATTTTTTTTTTTAAACCAGCAAGCAAACACCTTTAAATAAACACATAAACCAAAATAAAGCAAGAAATACTTGAAAAGTATGTAATAAAAATTTATAAATTTACTATAAAGTTAGTCAGATTGCATTGTTCGGCACGTCTCTCAGCTAGGTGAGCTTCTTCTGCCCTACACTGGAGCCTGCTCTGTATAAATTACACTGATCAGACTCCCTCTCGTCTCCCCCTGTCAGGATGTTGCAAGGTTGAGAGATAAATCTGTCAGACATGCACAATATACTTTCCCAGCATTTCTTGGGCTAGGACACCTGGTAGATCAGTGATCCCCTGGAGTGGGTGTGGAAAGCATAAGAAATAAAAAGCAAGTAAATATTTAAATCATATTTACCTGCTTTTTCAACCTGCAGAGTGAGGCAACGGTCTTATTCACAGCTAAAGCTTTTGAATGAGACAGTTTTCTTAAAGGGATGCATGTCCCTTTAAAGCTTTTATTTTGTCTTTTTGTGTTCTATTATTCTTACTGGATTGTGGTGGAAAGCATTCATGGGCCTGGGCTTCCCAGAAAAGGGTTTTGATTATTTTTACAGTTAAAAGACTACATTTTTCCTGCCATAGAGCCCTGCTACAATGCAGTTTATGAGCAAGAAGTAGCACCCATGTCACGTGATATCCTACCATGACTATTACAGCATCAGCTGATAAATGGCTTGTGTTATATTATCATGCAGAAAGTAGTCTTGGCTTTCAGAGTGGCTTATTATTGTAGTGATTTTGTACATATCGCTGTACCAATATTATGACCTCCACCCTCGAATGTGTGAGAGAGCTGGAAGCCTAGTTACCCATTGTCTATTTGCAATTTGTAAAAATGTTGTGTGGCCAGAAAGAGGTTTGAGCCGTGACTGTGCGCATGCTCGGTTGACGGATCTGCACATTTCTGAATTTACAAGATAGTAAGGCTGCTGTCATTTATAGAGCAGTTTCACTCATACTTTATGAGTGGAAATCCTTCTGGGAATAAAATTCTTATCACATAGAGTCCATTGAACAGGATGTAGATCAGACCCCATAGACCAGAATGTGAAGCTCTGATTGCTGCTGTCACTTTAACTATACCGAGTTGCTTCAGGACTCAGATGGTAGGTATTTATTTTTATATAATTGTTTATCCATACTTTCTTTCAAATGCTTGTCAGGGCTGTAATGTCAGGTGCCAAAGGCAAGCATTCCATGTTTCACTCCAATGTAGTTAATGTAGCTGCTTATTTTTTTTGGCAGATTAGGATAAGGTAAGAACATTCCAAGTTGACACACAACCCTGTACACTTTAAATGGCATAGATTTTTAATTAATTGAAAGTACATTAGGGGTGAATGTACAATGAAACAGATCCTCTTTATTGCAGCCAATGTGTTAATAAACTGTATGAGATTAGTAATCACTAATGTATTTAATCTGTTTTTCCTCTTTCCGATCTCACAAGAGCTGTTGCAGTTACTATAAGCAGCCTTTTAAAGGTTCAACTTCACAATAAATCTTGCTCCATCTGGAATCCTTTACCAGCACAAAACTGGTATTTACTGCCTCGATCTGCAGTATTTTATGTTTCGTTTGACTTGCTTACACCTTGCCTTGTTCCTAGCTCTCTGCTCAACATGGTGTTAGTAGAAGGAAGGCAGACTCTGGGGAACAATTCACAGATTAGCACAGTGTAAAATAAGCAGGTACATGGAAAAATCACAGTGTTAATGACTGACGTTCTCAACCTGTCAGCGAAACCCAGTCCAAGGCTTCCTGATTCAAGCCCAGGACTGCGGCAGAAATAGCTTGTAGGATATAGTTTAACCACTTGAAGTAAACCGGTGCCTGGGGACCTCCTTGCACCACAACAACTACAATCCAATTAAGATGTTTTGGTGCCCGGATTGTCCCTTGAACTGAGCGATTCTCTGATTTGACGAGAACTCATTGCACAAGCTGCAAAGCCTAAAGATTTGCGGTCAATGCGGAGACTTCAAACGCAGAGTTTTATTTACCAACAATTTTCTGAGCTTTGCTATATAAAACCGAAAATAATGTGAATCAAAAAGAGAGAGCTGAAGAGAACAATGCTAAAACTAGGTTGAAAAGGATGCAGACCTAAACTTATCTTATCCTTCTTTCCGGTATAGTTGTTTTATTGGATGTAAGAAAATGGTCAGCAATTGCAAATCTTTTGTATAGAGATAATTATAAGGACAATACCTTCTCTTAGAAACCTTATGCTCAATTTCACGAACGATAGAATTTGGGGTCACAGTTTAGATAATCTCTGCAGTTGTACAGAAATATAAAACAGAGCTTGATTTTTGGATTGGTTTTACATTTGAAGACGTAGTGGGTACCCACAAGAAAGGGTTATGAGGGATTTATTAATATTTATTTTTGTGGGGTCCCTTTTGTATACACCGTCTGATTTGAAATAGGGTTGAAGTGTGCAAATATGGAATGTCTTAGATGCACATTCAGCCAAAACAATTGAGTCTCCCCCTGGGCAATTTTATGAGAAAAGCTCTTATAGAGTGATAACATAAAAAGAAACATTGTTACCAACAAACCATAATTTATTTTTGCTTTTTCTCCGGGGATTCAAGTTAGAAACAATTGTTACTTGTAGCTCACTCTGCTAATAATTATTTAGTTCACACTAAGAGGAATCAAATCTTTTCTATCTGCCTACACATAGTATTGTAAATACTTATTTATTTATTATTTACTCCTGATTTTGAGCATAATGTTTTTAACCTCCCTGGCGGTATGATTATGTCAGGAATTTTGTACCAAAAGCGGTACCATTTTTTTGCATGGAAATTTGGTGTTCTGTATTGTAGGCCAGTAATTACTTTCTTAAACCTGACCAAAAGTACTCTCAGATGTGATAAAGTTCGAAACATAAAATCATGAATTATAATCTAATAAATAATATACCGGTTCCCATTTTCTGTTCCTGGAAAACTTGCTATGCAGAGTAGCTGTCTGCTGCTCGTTGTAGCGATTTGTCTCCGTGACAATCTTTTCAATGACGTCATCTGTGAGAAATAATTTTAGGTATGCCAAAGGATCATTGTGCTCAACGTCTACCTTCATCCCAGGTGATCCAGTAAACGGAAATCTTGGCGGCGGTACCTCATCCATACCGCAATCAATAAGGCACCAAGTGCGCACATCACTGAGCTCGGGTGCAGAATCGTCGCTGTCGCCACTTCTCTGGTCACTGTCAGAGTTGGATGACGAATCTTGCCACGAATCGCTATCGCAGTCGCTCAATTCTGCGAGGGGCTCTGTGCCGCTGTCACTCATCTGATCCAAACCCGCTTTGGAGATGCTAAAGTGAAGCTTTGATGCCATGGTAAAAAATTTATTTTATGGGCAGAAATTACAGCAAAAAGGGCAGTGTAGGATGATCAAATTTCAAATCTGAGGTGATACTGTGTCAAATCTGAGGTGATACAATGTAATCTGACAGGATTTCACTGTATCACCTAACTTTATGTGTGTGTGTCACTTTTATGCTTGAAACATTTGAATTACCCGCCCAGTTCCGCCCCCATGAGCCTCTGCGGCTCACAGAGACGGAACCAGGAAGTCAGATGGAGGCATCCGCCGGGGCTCTCACCGGCAATCACAGCGCGGGGACATAGCTGGATCGCAAGGAGAAGGTAAGGAGACTCCGCTGCCAGCTCTGTTATCTACCCCGAGCGTGACTCGGGGTTACCGCTTTTGGCAGCGAAAATTAACCCCGAGTCACGCTCGGGAATACCGCTAGCCTGGTTAACAGAGAATGTATTAAAGTTTATGTTTTAAATAATTTAATGTCCTGATAATCTCTATACAAAAGACTTGTATAAGTACTTTTAGGGTTAACGCTCATAATTAAGCTTGAGATGCAGGACATGCTCGGATATATGTATCACTGGTGGTGTGTTGGTTTGTATGTCTTTAAGGACGATGGTCAGGTGTATCTAATTTTTTAAACTTTAACTTTATACATTTGGTCTATGTAACGGGACTGCAATATTAAATCCCCAGATCTCCGCTGGTATAGAAGGTAATATCCCAAATCCCCCAGTAACCAGACGAAACACCATTCAGGGAGACAACTGCCAATTTAATAATGGCTCAAGGAGTTAACTGCCAACTGTCAACTTTTGAAAAATGTTCTTAAAGTGGTACATACATATTGAACTGAACAGATACAGGCATTTAAACAGCAGGGAGAAGGTTTAACTGAGGGCCCACAGGCAAATACATGAAAAATCCTTCACAATGGCCCCCCTTTTTCTCCCTGCTCCGGCAACTCGGTTGGACCTTTCCTGGTCCAATAGGGTTGACGGGTCTTTCCAAAGTTTTTAATCTGAGGCCAAGTTCGTTTGGCGCGACAGTCCATCAGCATTCTCGTTTTGCTTGCCTGGGCGATAATGAATAGTAAAGTCATAGGGCTGTAACGCCAGGCTCCAGCGCAGCAAACGGGCGTTATCCCCTGAGACCCGGTTGAGCCAAACTAGGGGATTGTGATCCGTGATGAGGGTGAAGGCCCGGCCATAGAGATAGGGTGTGAGTTTTTTGAGTGCCCATACCAAGGCCAAACACTCCTTCTCAATGGTGGCATAACTGACCTCCCTTGGCAACAACTTCCGACTCAGGTATGCCACCGGGTGCTCTCCCCCATCCTCTCCGATCTGGCTTAGTACTGCCCCCAGTCCAAACATTGAAGCGTCTGTGTGGACAATAAACCTTTTGTTAGGATCTGGGGTAACCAACACTGGAGCATTAACAAGAGCATTCTTTAGTGCTTGGAAAGCCACCTCGCATTCCGGGGACCACAGGACTTGTCGGGGTAACTTCTTTTTGGTCAGGTCGGTCAGGGGTTTGGCTAGGGCGCTATAGTCTGGTACAAAGCGTCTGTAATAGCCGGCTGTGCCCAAGAAAGCCATGACTTGTGTCTTGGTTTGGGGAGTGGGCCAATTGGCAACGGCCTCGATCTTAGCCGGCTCCGGCCGTTGCTTACCACATCCTACTCGGTGGCCCAAATATAGTACCTCCGCCATACCCAAATGACATTTGTCTGGTTTCAAGGTCAGCCCGGCCCCCTTTATCCTATCTAATACTACCCCTACATGTTCTAGGTGCGCTTCCCAGGTATCGCTATGGATGGCGATGTCATCCAGGTAGGCGCATGCGTAGTCCTGGAGACCTCCCAGTAATTGGTCCACCATCCGTTGGAAGGTGGCCGGGGCGTTCTTCATCCCGAATGGCATAACCCGGAATTGGTATAGGCCGAACGGGGTGATGAAGGCAGACTTGGGTATGGCATCTTCTGCTAGGGGAATCTGCCAATATCCCTTACATAGGTCAATTGTGGTCAGATACTTCCCTGCAGAGATACGGTCAAGCAGTTCGTCCATCCGCGGCATTGGATAGGCGTCAGAAACTGTTTTGTCGTTGAGTCGCCGGTAATCCACACAGAAGCGGGTTGTCCCGTCCTTCTTTGGTACTAGGACTACCGGCGAGGCCCAAGGACTTTCCGAGTGTTCTATTACCCCTAGCCGAAGCATCTCATCGATTTCCTTCCGCATCCCTTCTCGGACTGCTTCCGGAATACGGTAAGGGGGCTGCCTCAGGGGTGCTTGCCCTGGAGTCTCCACCTTGTGGACGGCTAGGAGTGTGTACCCAGGCTCCTGAGAGAATGTGACCTGTTTGGTTTCTAGCAAGCGGACAGCTTGAGCCCTCTCTTGTGGTCCCAGCTGTTCGCCTAGTTGGACTTTCTCTATCTGGGTCCTCCCTTCGTTGCTGCCCAATAGGTCGGGAAGAGGTAGTGTCTCTGTGTCTTCCCCTGCTGGTGCACAGATAGCGGTCACTTCCTCTGCCCGTTCCTGATAGGCCTTAAGCATGTTGATGTGAAAGGTTTGCTTCACATCCTCATCCTCGCAGCTAGCTATGGTGTAGGTGGTGTCGCATATCTGCCCTATAACTTTGTAGGGGCCCTGCCAGGCGGCCTGGAGCTTGTCTGTTCGGACCGGTCTTAGCACCATGACTTTTTGGCCGATCTGAAAGCTCCGGTGCCTAGCCCGTCGGTCATACCATACCCTCTGACGCTGCTGGGCCGCCCGGAGGTTTCCCTGCACCGCCTGGGCGAGTTCCTCCATGCGGTCCCGCAGTTCCAGCACATAAGGTACAACCGGGGTCCCCTCAATCTCCGTCTGACCCTCCCAGTGGTCCTTGATAAGATCTAAAGGCCCCCTCACCCGCCTCCCATATAGGAGTTCGAAGGGTGAGAATCCGGTTGATTCCTGCGGCACCTCTCGGTAGGCAAAGAGAAGGTGTGGAAGGAACCGCTCCCAATCCTTGTACGCCCCCGTGAACGACTTCAACATTTGCTTTAGCGTCCCGTTGAAGCGTTCACACAGGCCATTAGTCTGGGGGTGGTATGGGGAACTAGTCAGGGATTTAACTCCACAGACTTTCCATATCTGCTGGGTTACCTCGGCCGTGAACTGTGTACCTTGGTCGGACAGTACCTCCTTGGGAAAGCCCACTCGGGAGAATATCCGGACTAGCGCATCTGCCACCGTCTCAGCCTGTATGTTAGAAAGGGCCACCGCTTCGGGGTAACGGGTGGCGTAATCTACCACTGTGAGGATATAACGTTTGCCGGAGCGGCTAGGTTGGGCCAAGGGTCCTATGATGTCCACGGCTACCCTCGTGAACGGTTCTTCAATTTTGGGCATGGAGACCAGTTTAGCCTTTGGGTGGTCTCCCTTCTTACCTATGCGTTGACATATCTCGCACGTCTGGCAATACGCCCGGACGTCATCGGATACCCCAGGCCAGAAAAAGTTCTGGGTTACCCGATATCCCGTCCTGCGTATTCCCAAGTGTCCTGCCAGAGGAACGTCGTGCCCAATTCTCAATAACTCCCGCCGGTATTTCCGTGGAACTACCAGCTGGCGTTTTTGCCTAGGCCCAGGTGTGTTAACCCGTGTCTCAGTGAGCCTGTACAAGCGGCCTTTTTCCCAGATAAACTGTTCCTTCTCTAACCCCCCCATTCCCCGCCTGGCCTTCTCTCGATACTTTCTGAGGGAAGGGTCTCCGGTCACTTCCCGCCCAAAGTCTTCTGGGGTGTCCCAGGGAAGGGGTTCTATAGTCAGGGGTAGGTCGGGTTGGCTTACCTGGGTCTCAGTAGGAAGCGGGTGGCTCTCGGCAGCGCGACTTTGTGCTCTGGTGGTTACTGCGTGGGCCTCTTGAGCGGTGGTTGAGGCGAATGCCGAAGTCAGGGGCCCAATGTCATTGCCCAACACGACTTCAGAGGGTAAGTCTTTCATTACGCCCACTTGAACTTTGCCAGCTCCCGCACCCCAGTCCAGGTGTACTTGTGTGGTAGGAATGCGATACACTCCCCCCCCTGCCACTCTCACAGCAATTGATTTCCCCGGCTTCTCCGATGCGTTAATGAGATGTCGTTGTACTAGCGTGATGGTCGCACCACTGTCTCTTAATCCCCGTGCTGTCTTGCCGTTAACCATGACCAGTTGGCAATGGTGTTTCCGATTGTCTGTGACGGTGGATTGCACCATGAGGGCTTCGTAAAGGGTGCCCAATGGTTCTTCCTGACCCAGCTCCTTGGGACCCCAAGTCGAATCTACACAATGGGCTGCTGCTGGTGGTTGCTGGTACACAGGTCGAGACCAATTTGACCTGGTGTGGTTGACCATGGGGCAATTCTGTCGGATGTGACCCAGCTGTCGGCACCGGAAGCAACGTAGCTCGCTGACATCCTGTCGTGGGTAGCGAGAGTTAGAAGTCACCGGTCGGTTAGGGGGTTGGTATCGGGCTGCTGGTGGGTGTGATGGCACTGAAGGTTTTGGAGGTTGTACCCGTGGTGCGACTTGGTTAGTTTTGCGAGTATCCGCATACTCATCCGCCAACTTGGCGGCCTCTGGTAGAGACAGGGGCCTGCGGTCTCTCACCCAGTCTTTGACATCCGCCTGGATATGGTTGTAAAACTGTTCCAGGAGTATCAGTTGCAAAATCTCCTCCGCGGTGGCGGCCTGGCTACTGTTAACCCAGTTCGAGGCCGACAGGGATAACTGGCATGCCCATTCCACGTAGGAATCTTTAGCGGTTTTGCGTGAGTCCCTGAACTTCTGTCGGTAGGACTCTGGGGTTACTGCATAACGGGCCAGGAGTGCTTCTTTAACCCTGGCGTAGCTATGGATCTCCTGTTCTGGTACAGCCCGGAAAGCATCAGAGGCTTTGCCTGACAGCTTTCCTGACAATATTGAAACCCATTCTTCCTTAGCTATCCGGTGCAGGTTACATTGCCGCTCAAAATCTGCTAAATAGTTATCAATCTCACAGTCTTTTTCGTCAAAAGCTTTAAAAGCGCTGAACGGAATTTTCTTTGTATCCGCTGTGTTGTACTCACTGTTTGGGGAGTGTGCTGCTTCCTGCTGGACCGCTGCCAGTTTTAATTGTAGCTCTGCGTCTCTTTTTTGTTTAGCCTCCTCCGCTAAAAGGCTCATTACTTTCAGAATAATGTCAGCCGTTGGGTTCGGACCGAACCATGCTAGTTTCTCCCTCATTTCTTTGTTGGCTGGTGATTCCTCCTCCTGAATCACTGGTGTCTCCATCTCTTGTACAGCTGGCATTGCTGCAACCAAGTTCTCTCGGTCTAGCTCCATTAACTCTGCTATAATGACCTGCTTGGTTTTGTTGCTAGCAATCCTTCCACGAGCTTCCAGTAGCTCTTTCAGTGTATCTCTTTTAAGCAGGGTGTACCAGCCTTCCATTCACTGTTCCCAGTGTCTGCTTGGAAAGCTTGTTGTAACAGAAGTAGAAGGGAAAATCCCGCCGCTGCCAACCAGTTGTAACGGGACTGCAATATTAAATCCCCAGATCTCCGCTGGTATAGAAGGTAATATCCCAAATCCCCCAGTAACCAGACGAAACACCATTCAGGGAGACAACTGCCAATTTAATAATGGCTCAAGGAGTTAACTGCCAACTGTCAACTTTTGAAAAATGTTCTTAAAGTGGTACATACATATTGAACTGAACAGATACAGGCATTTAAACAGCAGGGAGAAGGTTTAACTGAGGGCCCACAGGCAAATACATGAAAAATCCTTCACAGTCTAATTTTTGTTTTGCCTCTGGGTTTGTATGGTCTTTACAAAGACATGTGAACATGTTTTGTAAATAATGGTGCCCCCCACCTCCCCAGGTGTCAAATCTATTTTTTTTTTATATTTCTGTGAGCTTTGAAGTTGCTACTTAGTAAATGAATGAGTGAATGCGCTGTATCTTCTTTGTAATCTATATGTTAAGAATACACAAGATCCAAGGGTTACTCCAACCCTTTCGACCTTTGCCTTTGGGGGCTTACAATATATTGGGCGTTCTAAAAGGCACCCCCCACCCAAAATAAAGACACCCGGCGCTGTAATCCAGCCGGACGAAGATCCCAGCACCAATCTCCCTCCCTATCTGAAATAAGCAAGGGCATTGCGTGGTCCAATCACAAGCTTCTCAAGAGAAAAGCCAGTGATTGGACTTTTTCTCCAACACAGAGCATGGAGTAACCTATTAATAATGTCCTCCTTTCCAGCACAGCCATGTGAAGGTAGAATAAAAGAAAAAAAAATGGCAGATAACTAGTATTTATCTAGCGCCTTTCTTCCAGTGGGACTCAAAGCACGCTCTCGGAATTAACCAAATCGTCCGCTAAATAGTTATAAATGTTACTATTACCCAATTAATGGTAATCATTTTGTCAACCTCGGAAGGATGAAGGACTGAGTTGACCCAGACAGGATTTGAACCTGTGACCTTGCATTTTTGAACCGGCTTTGTAGTCAAGGAATCTACAAACTGAGCTACTTCACCAAACTACTTCTAATGGGTAGATAGAAGACGAAGAAAATACTGTGCTGGTTACCACAAAACCACTATGTTCCGGCAGAGTATACAAATCATTGCAGCTTTATTAGTAGGAATATAATCAGCATGAGGAACTGCACCACATGGGGGAGCCAAAGCCTAGCATGTTTTAGAACCAGAGGTCCTTACTTATAGTGTCTTCCTTACTCATTATTATTATTATTATTATTATTATTGCCATTTATATAGCGCCAACAGATTCCGTAGCGCTTTACAATATTTTGAGAGGGGGGGGATGTAACAATAAATAAGACAATTACAAGAAAACTGACAGGAATAATAGGTTGAAGAGGACCCTGCTCAAATGAGCTTGCAGTCTATAGGAGGTGGGGTATTAGAAACATTAGGATAGGAAAGAAACTCATACGTCCTTTCTATGAGTAAGGACCTCTGGGTCTGAAATGCATTAGGCTTTGTCCCCCCCGCTCCCCCAAAAACCGATGCTAGTAAAGATGTGACGATTTTCTGTAAATTGCTGGAGCATGGTGTTTTTGTGGCCAGCACAGTGCTTCAATTTTTTTATTCCATGTGAAGGATCATGGTCCCTCTTTTACTCCTAATCTGTTGGTCCTACGAAGGAGTAACCCCTGGTGTTTAATTTTTATATATATATATATATATATATATATATATATATATATATATATATATATATATATATATATATATATATATATATGTATGTATGTATATATATATATATTATTTTTGTTGAAAAGTCAAGGCTGACAACCTGCATAACAAATATGATTTAGTTCTTATTGTAATACTGTGCTGAGAGAGGTATACACTGATATTGATGATAAATAGTTACAAATTAAGTGAGGAAAAGTAATAAATGTTAATATTACAGGAAAATACAGACCATTTGGGGTTTAGAGTTTATGGTTGATAGTGTAAAGTTTACATTTCCTAAGCAAGAGCAGAACATATCTACGTAGAGCGAGAGGGGGGGGGGGGGGGGCACGGAGGGGAGTGTTTTGTAGGAGGAAATAGGAAAATTAAAATGTAGTTAAAGGGAGGAAACATAATTTGTTTGGACATTGGAATTAAGGAATCTCTTATAACTTCAGTTTCTATTTCTTGACACAAGCCCGAACATCTTCATCGAAATAAGGTCCCTGGCTCACTTTTAGAGGTTAAACCACCATTCACAAACAATTTAACCCCGAAGTCTGTGCTCCAGTGCCAGATCTCTCTCCTCCTTTTCTATCCATTTGATGGGAAGCTTTAAAAACTCTCAGACAGTCAGCGGGTCCCTATTCACAAAAACGACTTAAGAAAAATACATACCTTTCTCAAGTCATTTTGTGAATGGAGAGTCATTGATCGGCTGAGTGCATCAATCGTAATCTTCCGTTTTGAAGCTTTTCAGCAAACTGAAGGACAGTGGGCAGAGAGAATCCAGTGCTGGAACACAGCCTTTGGGGTTAAACCATTCACAAGCCGTTTAACCCCTAAAGGTGAGCCATCACCAGGGACCTCATGGCATCGTAACAAATTATTTTTAATTAGGTTGTTATGGTTCCCAGAGTGTTCCTGTGAGGATTGGTATTTTTGTTTGTTTTTTCAGTTTATTTTTGTATTATATCTTTATTTTCTTGGAAGTCTTGTGCCATGTCAGGAAAACTTTTTGGAACCGCCTCTAACAACAAATTCATCTAAAATATATTGGACAATTTTCCTGTTTTTGTGCCAGTGTATTGACATTGGCTAGTGCTGCAATTACTCTGCCTTTCTAATGAAAACACTTGTATAACAATTTTATACATGTCCACTCAGTGTATGTGTTTTATTCTAAATGTGTTATTGACTCTAAGAAAATAGCATATTAGATCTGAATCAAAAATGTACTTTCTTCCTTTATTTTCAGGTTACATTTGATACCGAGGTGTTTTTCAATATTCTCCTTCCGCCCATTATATTTTACGCTGGTTATAGCTTGAAAAGGGTAAGTAGGTGAAATGGTCTCCATGTTTAAATCCCACATAGAATGTAAACCGAGGTTTATTTACTAAACTGGGAATTGTCAGGAAATAAAAAATGTTTACTTTGTTTATGCAACCCTTGTCATACCTTCCTGCATGTAATGTGCACCTCCTAAACACTTCCTGTAAAGTGAGATCTAATATCTACACTTCCTTTACTTCACAGTCTGTTTAATTTAGAATGTCATATCTCCTGCTCTGTTAATGGCTTGCTAAACATCCTGTGTGTGATTAAAATTCAGTGTACAGAGGTGGAGATAAATACTTCTAAAGCAAGTGAACATCTGATTTGAAAATTAAACCACTAGTCTCTGTACAGCTGTTTTACCCCATCTATCTGTCTACATTCCTTGTTCTTCAACAACCTGACTCTACCTTGTTAGTCTAATGTATATGTTTACGAAAGTATGTGACATACATATTAATCTAGCGATGTCCTTTTGGATACATTACACTATTCTTTCACCTTCTGTGTCATTATACCTACTTACTGGGCTGGATGTATGTTTGCATGAACATTGTTCTTGTTCCCATAAAACTCTATTTCCTCTTTTTACATGTACCTGTATATTTTGCTTATCTGTTTCTCAATGTTGGAGATTGTAGTTACCAAAAATTTTAATATTAGTATATTTCTAGTCAGAGTATATGTGGCAACTGGAAGCTGAGTTTATTTGTTGAAACATCTAAGTGTATATAGTGTAACACATCCAGAGCTCGTCCAGTGAGAGTTCTAAGGAAATTATATGTTAAAACCATCAATTACATGTGGCTTTTACTGTTTGAAATAAGACTTAGAAATACAATTCCATCATCTTCAGATATTTGCCTTCTGAACCATATAACTTCATACACCATCAGTGTTATTGCTACATGAGATGTGTTTGCGTCTGTTTTATTACAACAGCTAAGTATTGCACCTCCGTTCTCTACACATAACTATTCTCTTCCTCTTTTTAGTGTTATGGATTTTTATATGGTGAAAATGCTATTTTGATATTTTGGTTTATGACTCATTACCACAAACGTTTTGCTTGTTTTGCTTCCAGTATTTGTAGTTCCTTATTGCTCAAACCTGTTCTGTTAAAGGTACAAGTTTAATAGATTTAAATATTGCTTAAATATGTTTTTAAAATGTGGAAGTTTTTTTATTGAAGTCCAAAATAAGCTACGTACTTGAATCCAAAACATAATGAAATAACGTGATTTATTCTGCTGTATGCAGAGGGTTAGATTTTTTTTCGTGCTGTTGATAAATTTTATTTTAATATATTTTTATTTTATTTATTTTCATACATATAGTATCTGTGGGTTTTGCCTATTCTGCTTAGTGGACAGGCAATTTTTCACTACAATAAAATATGAACATATTTAAAAACAAAAAACAAACAAAAAAATAAAACTCCCGCCACTCATGTTTTTTTTTTTTTTGTTTTGTATTTTTTGTTCCAAGTTCAGCAGTGGGGTCCCAGGGTTACATTTCAAATTCATTCTTAAAGTGGTATCAAATGACTATGAAGGCTATAATGCAGAATTGCTTAGACACCAACTGAAGATTTCAAAAAACTAAATACATTTATATATATATATATATATATATATATATGTCCTTTTGATACATGCAAATATTATTGTAATTTTGTTTGTTGTTTTATTGGATGGAGTGAATGTCTAACTGGGTGTGATCATTGTGTGTTCTAGAGGCATTTCTTCAGAAATTTAGGCTCCATTCTCGCTTATGCATTTCTTGGCACAGCAATATCCTGCTGCGTTATAGGGTGAGTACTCTGGTTTTTTTTTACCATACGTCTTAACTGGCTTATCGATTTGAGATTAATAGGTATATTCTTTTGGGAATTTTAGTTAATATGCTGTATGTATATGTAGGCTGCATAAGATGCAATTACAAATAAAGAAAATGTACATTTGCATGGCAGACTTTCTAGCATTAAAGGGATTCTCTAGTGCCAGGATCACAAAGCAGTTTTCCTGGCACTATAGAATCCTGCTCCCCATCCTACGTTGCTGAAAGGGTTAAAATCTCTTCAGACACTTACCTGAATCCA
This sequence comes from Pelobates fuscus, assembly GCF_036172605.1. Taxonomy (NCBI): domain Eukaryota; kingdom Metazoa; phylum Chordata; class Amphibia; order Anura; family Pelobatidae; genus Pelobates; species Pelobates fuscus. The sequence goes on along the minus strand of NC_086325.1, from coordinate 64,525,522 downwards.
GTGCCGATGTTCCTTGGTGCTGGGTCAGGCTTCGCCCGTGCTCCTCCCCCACCGAAGTCAGCTGTCAGGGGAGATCTATTGCGCATGCGCGGCAATGTCCGTGTTCGCATTAGGATTTCCCCATAGGAAAGCATTACTAAATACTTTTCTATGGGGATTCCGATGCCGCTGAAAGTCCTCATGTATACCGTGAGGACGTCCAGTGTCGTTTAGACGCCCAAAAGTCATCGAAGCACCCAGAAGTCCTTCTAGAGGGGGGCTGGCTTGTAGACAGCCACTAGAGGAGGACTTAACTTTGCAAGGTAATTATTTCAGTTTCTCAAACTGCAATAATTACATACTCTGAGTTAAGTGACATATGGGACATTGCACCCAGACCACTTCAATCAGCTGAAGTGGTCTTGGTGCCTACAGTGTCCCTTTCAGCTATAGTTGCTATGCTTCTAGGAGTGCTCCTTTAATGCAGTTGGAAAAGAAATGTGTGATATGAGGGAGCAAGTAAATCATGTTTTCTGGACAGTGCAACGCACCTGAAATTCTGTTTTCATCTCTTGCTTTCCCAGATCTCTCATTTATGGCTGTGTCAAACTGATGCAGGTGACAGGAACCCTCACAGGAAATTTTTACTTCACAGACTGCCTATTTTTTGGTGCTATTATATCTGCAACTGACCCAGGTGTGTGTTAATGTGCTACTCCGCTCATCATTAATATACAGCAGGTTTTAATTATCCTCTAGAAGGCTTTTTAGCAGGTCTTGTTATCTGATCAAATTTTACACTGATTGTTATAATGTGCCCTTTGTTTTGTATCTGCTGTTTATAAAGCATGAGTATATTTTGCAGAGTTTTTTCAGTAGCTGAGGTGTTAAAGGAAGACTCAACGCACCATCACCACTACAGAGAGCTTTAGTGGTTATGGTATTTTGTCACCACCCCTCCCTCCCAATGTGCGTTGTCAAACTGTTCTAAAGGTTTGATTTCTTGCTGGGGAATGGTATGACTTCTTACTGGAGGTCCGCCGGATGCTGCTCCTTGTCTTCTTGCAGCCAAAAGTGAGAGCTGGAAGCTCCTATTGGGTGTCTCCTTAGCTTTCCTGAGATAAGCCCTGTTGAGAAGGGCCAGCTCATTGGCTGAGAGGATCAGCTGATTGAGTCCAGTCAATAAACTAAATGCTGTACTGTTGAGTTTAACTCCGGAGCTTCCAGCTTTAAGAAAGAAGGGTTTGACACTTTAAATCACTGTAGTGGTCATAGTGTTTGATGTAACCTTTTAAAATAAGGAGCCCGCCAAGAATTGTTAAACAGTGACTTTAACTAAAATTGTACATGCATTTATTATGATCCCTGATCGAGGCAGACTGTATGAGATGATGTGTATAAATGTGTTTATTTGGGGGGAAAAAAATGGATTTCAAGTGCCCACGCCTCTCCTCCCTTCCCCCCATTTTTATTTTATAAATAGATCATAGAATAGATAGAATTTCTTTCAGGGTTATACTCACAAAAATTCACTTTATTTGTGAGTGAAGTATCAAATTCTAAAAAGAAAACGTAACTCAGAATTGCTGGTAGCAAAAGCATGTTTTAAACAATATCTGGAAACCCGCCTCTTAATTTAGCCCTGGCTCCAGATTGTTTTATATCAGAGACATGTGATTAGAACTGGAAAATATATAAAGCTACGTCAAAACCTCTCTTTACCACAAACCCACAGATTTCGCCCTATGAAGAAATCCAAAGACTATTTTAAACCAGCTAACCCCATGTGTATTTCTTTGTCTGTTTCCAGTGACTGTTCTTGCTATATTCCATGAGCTTCAAGTTGATGTGGACATGTATGCCCTTCTGTTTGGAGAAAGTGTCTTGAACGATGCAGTTGCCATAGTATTGTCCTCGTAAGTCACTTGTTTCCCCCTCCCTACTTATATTGATTGACTGTATTTATTTTGAAACTTCTGCCTCATATTTTGGAATATATACTGTATCCATGCTGCTGTGGTTTTTCCCACACTTGTGGTTGTATTTGGAATTATTCTAAGAATAACCAGGATACCAATAAGTGCTGTAACCTCAAAAAGCAGCCGTCACCTTTTCAGTGGATGCCATTCAGGGGGATCGGTCACTTCCCAGGATTTGTACTATTATATTTACTTATCCCTTTATTGGAAAAAACTAAATGGAATGTAACAATCCACATCTCTTTATCCAGTAACTGTACACCTCCATCTTGGTTCCTGTTATTCGTTGATTCAGTGTTTTATTTTTTTGTTATTATCAAAGTGTTGCCGACAAGTTTCAGTCTTTTTTTTTTTTTTTGGCACATTTTTGGTTTCATCTGGTTTTCACCCTAAATGTCATATTTGAATATGTGCCATTTTTAAATATATGCCACTTTTTCACTGACTATGGGGATTTACGAGTTTTTCAGCAAAACATAGCGCAATTTTTCTGCTACTTTCAATTTGGCAGACTTTTGAAATGGGAATTTCTGTGAAAACCGTCGGAATTTACTATTAAGAAAAAAAGTAACTTTAAAGATAATTTTAATAAATGCTATCAAAATAAAATAATCCTAAGCTCTATTTTTCAGAACACTTTGATATATATCTGCTGTTGTTTCTGTTTCTCCTTCTTCCTTACAATGTTGGCATTGTCTGAACTGGATTGTGATAAAATTTGCTCATTTTCTTTCATATAAATTTTAAAAGAAAACTCAAGCATCACATGGAAAAAAAATGGCAAAAACTAAAACGTTATTGGTGGGTTTACATGTTTTATTCAGTGGTGTAAATGCCAGGAAAGTGATTGCTCGATAGATTATTTTTTTCTGTTTGCGGTGCCTTCACCACCTGGTTCTGAACTCTTTTAAGAGTGCATCCTATGGATCGTTTTTCCCATGATGCTGTGTGTGCACATGGTGTCCTGGGATATCAACCGGTTTACTTTGTGCGGTGACATCCTCGTGTATGATGTAAATCATTATATGAGAGAGAGGTGTTTGATAAGAAGTAAAAAAATAAATAAACAATAGCCCAAACCATAGCTAAATTTCATTTCTATGGTGTGCAGAAATACGAGAGCTGACGTTTTATTTGGAAGGTTGAGTGGGTCAGTACCTCTTCCTGCTTTAGTGTGTATAACTTGATAGAAAATAAAGCCATTGAATGTATATCCAAATGGTGAGCCACTCCTTTTGTTGAGAAAATCCCTGGCAGTGTAGCTGGAGGAGCCATCGTTCTCTGTCTAGTTTCACAGATCTGTCTTCCCTATGGTATGTTGTGTTCTAATCCTGATACACACTGCCAGGCTTTTTTTTGTTTTATTGAAACACCCTGTGTAACACAGTGTGTCTTCCCTCAGGGATGCTCTACTTTCATTCTGACACATGGTATCAGGATGTGATGTCTTATCTCAGCACCCTCTGTAATACAGTGTTCCTTCAGAGGAAAGCATGAAACAATATATGTGTCATTGGATCCAAAGCTCTCAGGCCTTCCGGGGCTCCTGTTTTTACTTACCTCTTGTTCCTCCTTTTATCTAGTGTATAGAGAATACTTAGAGAAAAATGGAGGTACTCTTTGCTAATTATAAGTTATAAAAGAAACCAAAAACACAATTGTTCTCTTCACCCATCTAGACCTGAGTTTTTCCTGGAGCAGAGTCTGTGACAATACAATGGAAATTGTTACTTGGGCTGGTTTGCTAGAACTGTCAAGTAAACACCAAGGAGGAGTCTGAGATAAATCTGAGATTATTTTTAGTGAACTATAATCTCAGTTCCCTGTTGCCCTAGGTGATTGTGCATACAGTTTAGCAAAATGGCACATACCCCAAGCAGGAAGTCTGGTCTAAGAATGGCTTGTTTATTAGGGACCACAAAACCTTTTTTTTTGTCTTTGATTATATCCTGCTAAACAAATAGACTTTTTTTTGTCTATCAAACTTTTCAAGGGTTCATCTTTCCTACCATTATCATAATCTCCTTTTTAAAATCGTGGATTCCAATTTGACCTTTCAGCCTCTAGCTCTATGAATGGATCTCCCTGACATGCACATACAAGGCAGTATCAGAGCCTTTACTGTTTAGCATATGCTAAATGATTGACATAAACGGTAACAGTAGATCTTCAATGTTTGAGGCATGAAGACTTTCTTTAAAATGTATCTTTCCCTGCAGATCAATTGGAGCGTATCGTCCCGCTGGAGAAAACACTCACACATTTGACATCACCGCAATGCTCAAGTCTGTCGGAATATTCTTAGGGATCTTCAGTGGATCGTTCGCTATGGGAGCAGCTACTGGAGTGGTTACAGCATTGATATCCTTCTCTCCATAAATTTATATCTATGTAATATAATGGGGTCTTTTATCTACATATTACGTGTGTAATGTGTCTCTTTTGCTTCTTGCAGCCTAAAGGGACACTTCAGGCACCCAGACCACTTCTGCCCATTGGAGTGGTCTGGGTGCCAACTCCCACTATTCTTAACCCTGCAAGTGTAATTATTGCAGTTTTTTATAAACTGCAATAATTACCTTGCAGGGTTAACTCCACCTCTAGTGGCTGTCTACTGGACAGCCAGTAGAGGGCACTTCCTGGTTCCTAGCACAGGAACCTGTGCAGAGCGTCGCTGGACGTCCTCACGCTGTGTGAGGTCCTCCAGCGTCGCTCATTTCCCCATAGGAAAGCATTGAAATGCATTTTCAATGCTTTCCTATGGGGAGTGCTAATGCCGCGCATGTGCATTAGGTCTCTCGGATGGTGGGCGGGATCATTCTCGCCCACCGGCCAAGCAGTCAGAAGGAGGAGTGGCGCGGAGGGAGAAGCAGTGACGTGGGACATCGTCGCTGCCTCAGGTAAGTTACTGAAGGGGTTTTCACCCCTTCAGCAACCGGGGATTGGGGGGTGGGAGGGAGGAGAGGGAACCTGCAGTGCCAGAAAAAAAACTGATTGTTTTCCTGGCACTGGAGTTTCCCTTTAACACTTACAATCTTAGCAAAGCATTAAAAGTCCCTTCTTCTCAAGATTCTTTTTTTTTTTTTTTTTTTTTTTTTTTTTACTTCTTTATTTTTTGTCGTGCATAAGCTTATAACAGATGGTCGTGAGGTACCCCAAAGGCATTCCTCCAACGCATTATACACATTTCAGTATAAGGGTACATGGGAAATCTAGCACAATTTTTGTTTAGAGGTATTTCAAGCAATAAACAATAGAGGGTTTAAACATCTGAATGTGTCTCTTAACTTCAGGTAACATCGCTGGCATTTCTATTCAGCTAATTTTGAGCAACTTCAAGTAACAGTCAGTTTGTGTGATACTGGCTTAGTCTAGCTTTTTTACAAATGTGGGTTACGAGTTTGAGATAAGGGTTACAGTAGAGTTAACATTGCAGGTACATTCACCTAATTAACATAAGACATACATTGCGCTGGCTGACTACATGAGAGGTAATCTAGGTAATCTAGTGCTGCACCTATGTGACATGAAACGCTTGGGAGACATGACAGTAGTCTGACTACCCACAGGGCACTTGTCTTGCTTGTATTAGGAGACTGCGGAGATAGGACAGAGACAATAATGGAAAAACAAAACAATACAGTGCTGCAGGGAACCACAAATCAGGGGATGCAAAACGAGTGTGATTAAGGACCATGTTCAGCTGTGGTGAAAAGAGTCCCTATGGTTGCAAAAATCTTCACCCGATGCCACTCACGTGCTGAAGTAGATAGTCCCTTCTTTGGGTGGCACGTTTAGCTTCTCCCTCACAGCCAGAAGGTGGAGCTCTGTCTCGCCAGGGCACCCAAATAGCCCAGGTCTAAGGCTGCTATCCAACGTGTTGTTTTTCCGGTCGGTGCCGCCAGCGGGTTTGCGCGGGTGTGGATGTCGGTGGTTGTTCCGATACTTGCCAGAGCTTTTATGGTAATGTCCTTTATGTGTTGTCCGCTTCCTTATTCCTGCGGTCGGCCCCATGTTTAGGTTTTGCCCTGCCCGTCTAATCCGAGGTCGGGTAGTGCTCGTTGCTTTGCGCGCCGGACCAAGTGGTGTCTGCATCAGGCTCTGCAGCTCTGTGTCTGCGCACATGGCCTCCGCCATCTTGGATCTAGGCCTGGGGCGTGCGCTGTGGTGTTTCTGAGTCCTGCTTCAGGGTGAGGACCGGGATCACCCCCCCGGTCCAGAGGGGGGGGAGTCGGGACCGGGTCCGCCGGCAGTATCTGTGCTTGTCGGGCTCCAGTGGGCAGGATAGTGGTGCGGCGGCCGTCCACTCCACTCACTGCCAGGTAAGGTCTCGCCTGTGGCCGCAGGGACCTCTCCCCTGAGGGACTAGAACTGCAGGAGCAAGCCTCTCCTCAGCTCTGGTAGCCCAAGGACATCGGGGGTCGCAGTCGCGGACCATTCACTCCCTCCTAAAGCATGGTTTACAGGCTAAAAAGGTCAAATTTAGCAGGAGCTGATCCGTCCTGCGACCGCTCAGCTCGGCGGCCCGGCCCCGCCCCCTCTTCTCAAGATTCTTTTAAAAGGTATTAATAGAGATTTAGAATTTATAGATTTTTTTTTTTTTGTCAAATTTTATTTTAAGAAACAGAAATGTACCATATGGACCAGTTTGGCCACGTTGGCAAACATTCAGTAATAGATGCAAGAAACGTATTGCATTGTGTATTAAATCACTGGGTGTATTCTCTAAAAAAAAAAAAAAAACTATAAAAATATATATGTATATATTTTGCAAACACAATGTTCAAAATCTCTAAAATAAATAAATAAATATGTACACATTTAATAGCCATACATAATCAGTTATTTTTTTGTTTTGTTCCTCATTGTGTTTTTGTGCTTAGGCTGTTGTTTTAGACTAAAACTCATTTTACAAATGTGTGTTCTGTATGAGCCTTGACAAACTTTTACGTCACAAAGTTCACCAAACTGCGTGAGTTTCCACTTTTAGAGACGGGTCTGTTCTTCTTGATGTCCTGGAGCACCTTTCTCCTTGCTGAGGCATGTGGTTACACAGGTATGAGGGGAAATATTATTTTCTTACCTGCAGGCAAGCTAAATCATTTCTGCTGCCCTGTACAATGCATTTTTATTTAATTTTCTCACCTCTCTGCTCTAAACCCTTAGGGACCGAGGGTATTTTTTCATAATAAGACCAGATTATTTCTTTTCCTAGCAATCCACATTTTCATGGACTTGGGTTTGGGAAGTTTGGGGATTTGGGACTGTTATACTTTACTTATCTCCAATGCTCCCTCTCACAGCGAGTGAGGTTAGGCTTGGACATTAATGGTCAATCAAAAATTAGATGACCAAAAGTTGAAAAAGTATTCAACTCTCCAAGATTTTCTCACTCTGGATTACACGATTCTATTCAAATTGTTTTGGTTTAGTTAAGAAAATCACGACAAAACAAACAACAATACAATAAATGTTAGTTCTAAATATGTTTAATGGCGAATTCAATCTTCTGTCCGTGCATTACCAACATACAATAATAACACATTGCATTGCTAAAATCTGTGATTCAACTGCATTCCAGGCTGCTACCCTGAATTTAAATTCAACTCCTTATCCGGATTATTTTTAGGAGTGCTGAAAGGTATGCTGAGCTTAATAAAAACCAAAGAATAAGTTACTTGCGCACTATTCCAGATCCCTATGCATATTTAAACAAATGGAGATTTTTAGTATCACTCCAATGGCCATCAGGTGTAAGCCCACCTACCAAGTCAAGGCAAACCTCTTAGGTGGGTCCTTCACTAACAATTCACCTTGCTTGCTTCAGCTTAAGGCAAAAGAAAATCTCTAATGAGACAGAGAGGGGTATTTTTCTAAACCCCTACATACTTACTAACCCTTAATAGGAAACACATGGGGTGGGCTGTAACATGGCTGTGTGATGCAAAAGGCAAATACACAAAATCAAGTCCTGCGCTCAAGCTCCCACTACTCCTGGGCGGCAGCAATGCTGAGCTAAATGTACTATTTAGTTTTGTGTTTTTAATTTAATGCAAAATTGTACAGTGACATGTATACACTATGTTCTGGCATTCCATATACCGTGAGTGCTTTTCCCATAATAAATTGTCGTACATCAATCATGAAAGTGTAAAATACTATTTGAAAAAAGGAACTAATGATACAGAATTGTAATAGTTTAGCAGTTGAATCTTAGACTAGAATTTCCTGTATGGGCAGAAATTACCTACTTCAGCTTAATGAGGTGTCATGCATTTAGAGTGTGTTTGTGTTTTTGTTTTTTGTTTTTTTAAATGACACAGAGAGTGCGATTGGTTAATGCACATACCTTTTTTTTTTTTTTACCCCTGTCTACCAGTTTTAACCTATTGGACATTGGTTTTATTTCTTGCCTTTCATCTTTTGAAGGTTGTTGAAATTAATGTCATTTCAGGAGACTGAAACTATGCATTGAGAACCTTGAATGCTTTTGGGTAAAAACTGCTCTCTATATGTATTTCCTAATTATTATAGTTCTCATTATGTATTATGTGTGTTAGAATTTCTTCTGCTGTGTTGGGAAATGGGTGATAGAGGATATTAACCATTATTGACTCTGTCTACAGGTGTTGTTGCAGTTTTGTTTTGTGGCATTACTCAGGCGCATTATACCTATAACAACTTATCAACAGAGTCTCAACTCAGAACAAAACAGGTATGTCTACTTGTATATTGTCTAGCAGTAGACTGCTTAGCTCCAGTCTCAGGCTGCACCGGTCAGTATTTCATTGATTGACAAGTCAGTCATTCCATTCTTTAAAAGAAGACGTAAAATACAGTGTTTAATGATTTTGTTAACCCTGCTCTCCCGATGAGAATTATTTTGTGTGATTTTAAAAAATTGGGTTATGGAGTGAGGATTCTGGTCTATTTATGTTAAAAAAAAAATGGGGTTATCGAGTGAGGATTCATAGCTCTCTCCCCTTGTCTTGTGCTTTTCTTAACACACATCTTCAACTGCTCTCTCTCTTCTGGTGTCATCCCTGCTGACCTTAAACATGCCACTGTAGTACCTATCCTGAAAAAAACCCAACATATCTTGACCCGTCCTCCCCCTCTAACTATCGTCCCATATCCCTGCTCCCTTTTTCCTCAAAGCTTCTGGAAAGACGTGTCTTGTTTCCTCAATTCCAACTCTCTCCTTGACCCTCTTCAATCTGGCTTCCGCCCTCTCCACTTTACGGAGACTGCTCTTATCAAAGTTACTAATGACCTAATCGCAGCTAAATCCACAGGCCACTACTCCATACTAATTCTTCTTGACCTCTCTGCTACCTTTGACACCATGTTCTCCTTCTTCAAACTCTTCAATCGCTCGGTCTCTGTGACTGTCCTCTTGTGGTTTTCCTCTTATCTCTCCCAACGTTTATTCAGCGTCTCCTTTTCCAAGGATACCTCCTCCCCTTGTCCTGACTCGGTTGGAGTCCCCCAAGGCTCTGTCCTTGATCCCCTTCTATCTTCTCTTTATACTGCCTCTCTTGGCAAACTTATGGCCTCTTTTGGATTCCACTTCCGCCTGTACGCTGATGGTACCCAGATATATCTCTCCTCCCCGGACCTCTTCCCTGCCGTCCTGCAACGTGTCACTGCTTGACTTTATTCCATCTCTGACTGGATGTTGTCCCGCTTTCTGAAACTCAATCTCTCTAAAAACTGAACTCCTTGTCTTTCCTCCACCTAATACTGATCCTATTCTCTTGCTCTCCCTTCAAGTCAGTGGTATCCACATAAGTCCATCCTTGCAAGCGCGCTGTCTTGGCGTCATACTTGACTCTGGCCTCACCTTTGAGCCTCACATCCAGTATGTTGCCAAATCCTGTAAAATCCAACTTAAAAACAAAGCCCACATCCGCCACTTTCTTACGCAAGATGCTACCAAGGGGCTTGTCCATGCTATAGTAATTTCCCGCATGGATTATTGTAACCCTCTCCTGATTGGTCTTCCCAAAAGCCTTATTGCCCCTCTACAGTCTAATGAATGCCACCGCCAGACTGATTTTCCTCTCTAGTCGGTCCTCTCACACCTCACCCTCCTCATTCCTTACATTGGCTTCCTGTATACTATAGGAGACAATTCAAAGTGCTAACCCATACCTATAAAGCACTGAATAATCTTAGCCCCTCTTATATCTCCTTACAGATCCATAGGTATGCCCCTTCTCGGTCTCTCTGCTCTGCCTGTGACCTTCTCCTGTCCATTGCTCGCACCCGTACTGCCGACTCGCGCTTGCAAGACTTGTCGCAGGCGGCTCCCTTCCTATGGAATAGCCTGCCTACCGCCATCAGACTCTCCGCTAGTTTCCAATCGTTTAAGAAGTGACTTAAAACCCATCTCTTTAGGAAAGTTATGGCCTCCCAGAGTAACCTCTACTTCACATACCTGTCTCTTGCTCTCTCCTAAAGGGCAGCACTCTACTCTCTCCTCCAACTCCGCTTTACTCCACCTTATTTGATTGCTATTTCCTGTCCTGTTGTGTTTTATACCCCACCTCCTATAGACTGTTAAGGTCATTTGAGCAGGGTCCTCTTCAAGCTATCATTCCTGTAAGTTTTCTTGTAATTGTCCTATTTATAGTTAAATCCCCCTCTCATAATATTGTAAAGCGCTACGGAATCTGTTGGCGCTATATAAATGGAGATAATAATGTAGCTATATTGTCTCACGATGTGCCAATGGGTGGAATACACAATATCTGTGAAATGGCATGGTACCAAAACCTGTTTTATTAACATGTAACTGTCAATAGCATCTAAACTGTCGTTTACTAATCATTGCCTCTTGTTTTTCTTTTCAGCTCTTCGAGCTTTTGAATTTTTTGGCAGAAAACTTCATTTTTTCCTATATGGGTCTGGCTTTATTTACTTTCCAGAATCACATCTTCAATCCTACATTTATTGTTGGTGCCTTTGTATCCTTTTTCCTGACGGTAACAATGTAATGAGACACAAACTTTTGTGTTTTGGAGTGTTGTGAAAAAATGTATCTGCAAAACGCCTTCCGGTTGCACTCAGGTTATTAAAATTACCCTGTTACAGCCACTACCTAAACAAAAAAGTCACATTATAGGTAAAGAGACCACTATTTTTAATGTGTACATATAGGACCCATATCGGAGAACTGTGTATTATGGGAAAATAATGCCATGAAGGGGTTCTGGAGAACTCGGTGACTCCAGAAACTTAAGATGACATTACCTTCCTCGAATTCACAGTTCATTGTTACGTATCCTTTTATATGACGTGATACAGCTTTATTTGCGTCTGCACAAATAATTTAGAAAAACAAACCAAAATTCTATATACACATTTAAAGTCCCTGCTGCTTCTGTCAATTGACTGCTAGCAGTGGAAGTAGAAGAAAGAGATAGCACTTCACGTGTGAGAATAGCCACTTGGATATTTAAACAGTATAGATGCTAATAACCATAGTTAGACTAAGGGTAAATAATATAACTGAAGGAAATCCAAGGTACAAGCCTTATGAGGCTACTCCTATGCCACCTTGATAAAAGTATGGGAAGGACGTGGTAAGATAATGGACCCAAAAATAAAAAAGCTGTATTATACATTTATCAATTAATACCTATACCATCAGACCATTATAAACAAAACAAAAAAAAAAACTTACATGAGAAGTGCTATCTTTTTCTTCTATTTGTATTATAGGGTAAGCCCTGGGGCATCCTTGGAATGTCCCACTGGTGTGTGGATCTAGTGGTTTGATTAAATCAACTTTTGTTTGGTATATCTCTCCTCTATTTCTGCTTCTGTGTTTGTTTTTGTAGCAGTGGAAGTAGGCAAACATCTCCCATGGCACATCTATTAGGATCCTCATATGTGTTTTTTTTTTTATTGTTTTTGTTAGATTTTTTTTTTTTTTTTTTAATCTCTTAGAACTCTCTGTCCAGCAAAAATTAACTGGACTTCTTGCAGCATACTCTTGAACCTCTAACAATACAAGTAGCTGCTACTCGGGGAGGTAGGGACCTGGGCATGTATATATTGGCAGAGGATGTCCGTTCTGCTGTCCATCTCAGTGGGACTAATACAGAGCTGCGAGATAGAATAAAATTGTATACATGCCTTCTGAAATGGCACTGAATAGATTATAAAGATGTTATGTAACATCTTATGAACATTTCACAGTTTGAATGTTTGCCCTATATAGCGGGCATGTGTGAGACCCATATATTGAGTTTATGTAGCAATGCTACTAGAATGTATATTTTTAATAAAATAAGTATGTATTTCCTTAACCTCTATTATCCAGATTGCTGTGTTTCTTGGAAGAGCAGCCAATATTTACCCTCTTTCCTTTTTACTTAATCTGGGTCGGAGAAATAAAATTAGGGCAAACTTCCAGCATATGATGATGTTTGCAGGTATAAGAGCAAGTGGCACACAGTGTTAATGAGAGTTTCTCAGAATTTCTGCATTGACCGTAAACCTTACTAAATGAACAAACCCATACGGGCATGGCTATAATCATGCTAAACAGTGGTTTAGACTGCATATCCCAATAAATATACATGATTTGTGTGCACATCACTTGGGCCAATACCTAGAGAGGTGTGTAGCCCTTAATAAAATCAGCAGTCCCAGATGACACCTATTCATTCCATCTTTTTGGAGATTCTCTTTATCCCAATCCCACTGCCACTTCATGCACACCTGCCCCCCCCCCCCCCCATAATACTTATGCCAATCATTCTTTGCATCATTTCATCTCCTCTCCATTTTCATTACCTGTGTCCTGTGACATTCTATGCAGCTTGCCATAATTTATGCTTCATTGATCTTGCTAGGGTATTTTTTTTTGTTTTTTGTTTTTTTAGCTACAATAATTGACACAGGCCTTGGAAATGTAACCATTTTCACTCGTTACTACGTTACTGAAGATTTTCAAGTGAAATTACATATCTACTGAATCTGAGGTTTTTTTCCACACAATGTTGAATACCTATTGCCACGGTTATATAGTGATGGTATAAAGAGGAAACACAAGAACAGGTCAACAGGAAAAATACCTTTAAAATGTATCTAGCTGGAAGCTCTCCTTTAGCTTCCAATAGTCTTTAAACTAACTCCATGTGTAGCTTTGGTTTGGATCTTAGGGGACCTGCATTCACTTAATGCGTACATTTCAGCTCAAAGCCATATTGGCTCGAACACCTTTTAGCTTGATGGAGTGTTTTTGTTTGAAATAGATCTTTATTGATACAGCAAGTATGTAAAGAACGATTTTTCCTTCGCAGAGGAAAGCTAACATTCGTAACAGAGTAATCCAATAATAATAGACAGTGATGACATAATAGACATAGTATGTCGCATGTACGTGACTGCGTTTCCTACGCAGAGGAAAAGTAACTTTTAAATCAGTCTAATCAATTAATAATATGTAGTGATAACCTATCTGCCCTGAAACGTCAGGTCATAACTAGCATGACCTTCATCTTTGTTTGTTTTTGATGTTACTTCGGTTATGTATAGAGCTAGTTGTGTTTTTGTTGTGTAGATCACACCTTGCAGTTTCTCTCTTACATTCTCTGCCATTTAGGAGTCAAGTCACTTTGTTTATGCAGCTGTAGTCACACCATCCCTTGCTGTGTCTCACACAGCCTCTATTAAGAAAAGGTTTAATTTTTCAAAGAATCTTACAGCACAGTGTGTTTTCTTTAGAAATTCCCATCTCTTACTCTTTTAATCAAACTTTATTCACACACAAGTGGCTGCAGCAGGCTCTAGCACACAATTAAAAGAGTAAGAGATGCTAACTAATTAAACACATTATGAAATAACAGAAACTTACAAAATAGATCTCTTTAGGGAGAATTGTGTGTAATTTTGTGTAAATCATAACCAGACGAGGTGTGGCTAGGACTGTAGAAAAAAAGCGAAATGGCAGATTATTGAGCTGTGATACTGCAGAAGGATGACCTATATTTTACAACTGCGTCATTAAACTAAAGTTGTTATGGTGCTTTATTTTCCTTTATGGTAAGGTTTACAATTGGTACCTCAACATCTTGCTAGAAAACACCCACACATTGTCATAAACATCTTGGTCCTTCTCCAGTTTTTAGTTAAAGGACATTATAGGTGCCAAAACAACTTTAGCTTAATGAAGCAGTTTTGGTGTATAGATCATGCCCCCTGCAGTGTCACTGCTCAATTCTTTGCCATTTAGGAGTTAAATCACTTTGTTTATGCAGTACCAGTCACACCTCACTGCATGTGACTAACACAACCTCACTAAACACTTCCTGTAAACAGAGATCTAATGTTTAAACTGCCTTTATTGCACATTCTGTTTAGAATCTTAGTCCCTGCTCTGTTAATAGCCTTGTAATCCTGAAGAAGCCTCGTGTGTGATTAAAGTTCAATTTAGAACAGGATAAAAAACTTCTAAAGCAAGTAAACATCTGATTAGAAATTAAACCATTTTGTTTCACTCAGGCTGTATCAGTCACAGCCAGTGGAGGTGTGGCAACGGCTGCATGGACAGAAACAAAAGGGATTTAACTCCTAAATTACAAAGAATTGAGCCAGTGAGACTGCATGAGAATAACCTATACACTAAAACTGCTTCATTAAGCTAAAGTTGTTTTGATGCCTATAGTATCCCTTTAAATATCCAGTTGCCAAATATGTAAATCCATTAATTTGAAAATGTTTAATTTCTAGGGTTACGTGGAGCAATGGCCTTTGCATTGGCGTTTCGAGACACTGCCACCTATGCAAGACAAATGATGTTCTCCACAACACTTCTAATTGTATTTTTCACGGTCTGGGTATTTGGTGGGGGCACAACAGCAATGTTATCATGCTTAAATATAAGGTAAGGAAACAATTATGTTAATCTCCCCATTAAAAATGGAAATTTAAACATATTTTAACTGTATTATTTAATCTTCATAACCTTTATCTACATGATGATGTTGATTTGGGCAGTTGTTCGCCCAGTAAGCTAATTCTTATAGTTCACATGTTCTTAACATATACAGACTTTGTAGTTCCCTTTGTAACAAAAAGTATGGTTTTAAAAAGTAAATGTAGTCTATTATTTACTGAACAAGCTGATTTCAAGCAATACTTTTATACACTGCATTATATGTGCCCAATGTGACCAAATTACCATATTAAGTCGAATCTAATGCGCTCCTTTAATAGCAAAATAAAGTCTCTAAAATGTTAATGAACATTAGATTTGATGTCGCATTAAATTCAAGTACAAGTGGCACATTAGATGCAACAGACATACAACGCAAATTCACGGGGGCGAAATTCACATTGCTGCGACAGGAATGCAAGACTTGGTTTCTGTGTACAGTAAAGCTGTACTTTGCATTTATGTCGCGATGTGAATTTCACACCCACCCCCCGGTATCTCCTCGTACAAATGCGCATTACATTCGCCTGAATTATAATTTTTTCTGCTTTCAGGTTTCAAAATGTGAATGCGCATTAGATTAGAGTGAATACGGTACCTTCAGTTTGTAAGCTTACACAAAAAAGGAAAAATAACAAACAAAACAAACCGTGTTTGTTATTCTATGATTTTTAATCTCTGCCCGGCAGTGGAGAGGACCTGGTGAAGTTTGAGACAAAAAAAAAAAACTTCTTCCATTGTAAAAGCAACAACCTCCCCTCCTGCCCCCCTCTTCTGTAACATCTGTAAAGGAGAGTACTGAAACCTTTCATGCTGGTGCCATGCATTAAACAAAAAGTCCTTGTTTTTTAGTTCATTTGGCATACCCAGAATGTATGGACTCTCTTACTGGCTCATTCTCACAGACAGGACGATCGGCATCCATTCCACTTGATTCATTTCATATTGAGTATTCTAAAGGATCACTTATAATCTAATTAAAGAAACCTATATATATATCTCATTCTACCCATGCTTGTCCACATTTGGCCATTAGGTGTCACCTTATATCTTTGTACACGGAGAGTGTGTGGTAGCAAAAATTAAGCGACCTTTTGAAATCTTAAGCGCTACCATTGTGCTTTTTTTGAAAAGAAAAAAGTTTTTTTCCTTGTGCTCCATCCTGGGTAACTAGAGAACATTGAGAGGTAAATTCATACTGTATATTTCCCAAAATGTAGGGAGAAAAAAGGAGTAATATCACAAAAAATAATTTTATCTACAAATACACATGCAGACATAACAATAGTGTTCATGAGGCTTGCAATCTAAATCTAAAAGAACACTCCAAACTCTGTGAACACTACAGCCCTCCCAGAGTAATTTGTCAAACCGTTCTAGGTACCAGGTGAGATGTAATATCATTCTGTTTGAAGGACACCACAGCCACTAATACTACAGCATTCTCTACCGATTATGCTAATTGGAGTGTTCCTTTTAGAGTTACATACAAATCATGCATTAAATAATCTCAGACTACACAGTCTGACATGTACAATGTTTTAGGCTGAACAACACCCACATCACTTTGGTGTTTTGTTTTTTTTAATAAATTCTTTATTTTTGTAGTGCGGGTAGTTACAACCAAGTTTGCAATGCCACGACAGCATCAGCAGACAATCATTATCATATATATTGGTGCATGGCATGGAAATACGTTGCACAATTTTTAAAGAAAATTAAGTAACATAAAACAAGATAAAGTAGATTAGGCATAAGCTTTCACTGAGTGATGTCAACTAATTGATTATACAGGTAGTTATGTCCATAAGAAGATTTGCTGAGTAGACATGCCTCACTGTACAAATTCTGCCTAGCACATACATCGCTATGGACTACACTTGAGATTAGACAAGCTGAGACTTGGACTATTCAGGCTTTTTTGTTTCAGGTGATATAATGTAATGCTAGGTTGTTTCACTGCAGTATTGTTGGGAGTTAATTGCCATCATGTGTAGAGGTCAAAAGAATAAAACTGTAGGAATCAAACTGAGCTAGTATTTTTCCTGTGCTGATTTAAGCTTAAATCAGAGAAAGCCCTCTAATCATGACAGAGTAAGGTGATGTATGTAATTAAACAAGGCGCATCTTAAGCATGTGTATCAAGAAGAATAAACTTAACAAAAAGATTGAGGGCATAATGCCCTTAAATGGTAGCATGCAATTCCAACCGTAGAGTAGGAGACAAAAATGCAAATAGACAATTCGAACGCCTCTGCACACAAGCCACGGAAACTCCCCGAGCCATCTCACAGATATACACAATACTGACCACCAGTAGATACATACTGGCACCACCCTGCATACGGAACTGGGCAGAAGACCTAGACGAGACCATGTCGGAAGCAGACTGGGACAAATGCTTCGCCCTGGTACAAAAAATGCCAAGCTCAGCTCGCCTACAAGAAAACTCCTACAAGATGGTATCTGACACCAACGGCACTGCACGTTAGGAACCCAGACATACCAGACACCTGCTGGAGATGCGGGGAGGAAGCAGGCACATTTCTGCATGTCTGGTGGTCATGCACACGGCTAAAGCCATTTTGGGACACGGTTGGAGACATAATACACGAAGTAACGGACGAGATGCTCCCAAGGTCCCCGGCAGCATTTCTCCTCCATCATACCAGCATGGCCACGCAGACATACAGCAAATCCATAATACCGCGATTGCTCAACGCAGCCAAAGCAATTATCCCCAACTATTGGAAGCAGGCAAACATACCCCCGATATCGAGATGGGTGGAAGAGGTAGAAACCACCAGGAAATACGAGGACATGAAGGCAAATACCCCGAAACACAGAGACCGATGCACCAAACGCTGGTTTCACTGGATGAGGATAACCACATCAAACGACTTTCAACGACGCCTGACCCCGCAGTAACCGGAGGGGCCGTGGGAGGGGAGAGGACGGCTGGGAGACCGGGAGGGGTGCGGCGGAGGGGGGCAGGGGAAGGAAACACGTATAAC
This sequence comes from Pelobates fuscus, assembly GCF_036172605.1. Classification (NCBI taxonomy): domain Eukaryota; kingdom Metazoa; phylum Chordata; class Amphibia; order Anura; family Pelobatidae; genus Pelobates; species Pelobates fuscus. The sequence goes on along the minus strand of NC_086325.1, from coordinate 64,507,601 downwards.
CCCCCACCCAAACACCAATCCCACCTCCCCGTACCTAACCCTGACCTGACCCACTAACACACCACACGAGATGGACACAGAAGCAAAAAGAGACTGAAAGACCTAAACGGGCCACCCCCGCTCAACAGGACAGACGAGAGACACTTTACGAACAACACAACCCTACACAGAGCCACAAGAAACAAGACCCAACATAGACACACAGACAACCGAGACGCAGAGAGGGACGACACCGCAGTTAGCATAGGAGAGAAGAACGCACACAGGAGACACAAGCCTAACAGTTCGTAACGACACACACACACACACACACACACACATACATACATACATACATACACACACACACACACACACACACCTAACTAGCGCTCTACAAACCTACCACAAAGGGATACTACAAACAAAAAAGGGCACCACATACCGAACACCAATAAGTACACGACATCAGCATAACCGAACGGGAAACAACACATAGGAACCGAATCAGCCACACGAATAGACGAGCCACACTACGCTATCACCAAGAGCTGACACAATAGGCCTTAGCGGCAGAGATACAAAAACGGCACTTGCACGTAAAGACAACCAGACATTCAAGCAGGCTGCAACACAGCAACACCGAGAGATACTCAATACCCAGCGCACACGAACCACTGAGATACTCCCAGCTGCACATTGAGCACCATGGTACACCCAAAAAAACTACACCTGATACAAGGACGAATACGGTACAAGAATAGGATTGCAACACAGCAGCACCGAGAGATACTCAATACTCAGCGTACACGAACCACTGAGATACTCCCAGCCGCACATTGAGCGCCAGGTACACCGAAAAAAAAAATACACCTAATACAAGGACGAATACGGTACAAGAATAGGATTTATACTGCATGCTATAGGCAAGAACATTTTTTACTTCTGTGTAGATTTTTTCTGTACTCGCTCCTTTTATTACATTAACTAAAACACCAGACGCTTAAAAGTCTATACTGCGTGAACACAGCATACGTGCCTAAATGCTTGCACGGATCCTATAAAGCAAGTGGACCGCATAAGCCTACATTTAATGCTCTTTTACACGCTGTCATATCAAGTGCAGTTAGATAAAGGTCAGCGTCACTACTACATGTTAGGCGACTGCAGTTCATTACCAACTACATCACGAATAGAATCACCTGACATAAATAGCTATTAAATAAATGTACTATCTTGACATTGTTGTAATGCTCAGATTTCAATGGAAATAACATTCTGAGATATGCATATATGGTGACACACTTTGACTACACTATGTGTAGTAGGCTTATGTAATGTTCGGTTATGTTAAATAATACGCACTAACATGCAACTGTAAAGCTACATTGTATCCCTGGTGCACATACTTGCCCTCGCTGACTATGTTTTTCTATACAAGCTATGACAAATCCGCTTCTGCGTAAGCGACAAAATGTTTGCACCTATATTTCCAGATGCTTACGCCCCTGCGTGGGCAACTTCTTGCTTTACCACAAATCATTCTGATATATGCGTTTCTATTATGAAAACAATAAAAATATTAAAAACAAAAATGCAAATAGCAGGGATATTAAAGCACAGAGTATGAAATTATAAAAAAGAATCTAAGTACAGCTCTGTGGTAGGTTTGAGAAAACCTCCGCCTGGTGTCTGCACCCTATGCCGCGTATGGGTCTCTGCAAAGCGTCCATGGCAGTAGTGATTTCTCAGGCCTAGGAAATCGCAGCACTGTAGTCCGAGATAGCAGCATAGTTTGAGTCTGTACAGCAGGAGCTCATGCAGAGCTCGCTAGTCAGGCTCCGCCCCCCTTTGGTGTTTCAATTGATCACCATAGAAATAATGCCCTCATACAAAGGACTAAAAAAAATCTATATTCGTTTTGCGATTCTCAAACAAAGGATAGTGCACTATGTTTTGTCACAGTGACACAAGACATATATAAAATATACTTGCTACAATAAGATTAGACTGATTGTAGGAACCTGCCTTATTTTGTCATTGAATGAAAAATTGTAGGCACAATAAGGTAATAGCAGATGCATTTTTAGGAAGAAGTACCCGTTTATGTTTTGTGTCATATATCATTAGAACATATAAATAACCTAATCTGTTTCTTTTTCAGGGTGGGTGTAGATGCAGACCACGACCAAATGGTAAATATCTATATAATATATTTTAAATTCCCTATTGTTTAATGGTTTTCCGACTTGTGGCATTTGTGTTCCATAGACATTTGGCATATTTAAAATGTCACATTAAAGAATAAAGAATTCACATTTGAGTTTATATTCTGCATTCTTCTCAGACATTTGGCAAATGTTTAGGAATGTGACAAATATCTATAGATGAGATGAGTTTGTCTGGTATTTGTGTGAGAAAATTCAAACTTGAGTTTACGTCTAAAGGTTTATCCCAAAATCTGTTTTCCAGAGTGATTACACAAACATAACTTGTGATCTAACTCCAGAGAAATGTAAAAACTTGGTAAAACATGCTTTTATTTTTCAGATGTGTGGGTGGCACTCTGAGATGTCACATATTTGCCCTCCTGAGGCTTTGTGATTTAATCACACTAGATACCAGCAGAGCTACATAACATGATACAGGCTAGGATTGTATACATCCCAAATTATCACAGCATTCCAAACAGTGTTTGCAGTTTGAGCTATTGACTCTGCACAGGGGAAGAACAAAATATATATTTTTAAGCTCTTGAAATATTTGTGTGCATGATGATTTAATGTAGTAATCTTCATAAGGCCTCCAGGGTCAAACACAAATAAAATATTTCTTCCTGTACTACCTGATACATGGTGTGTTGTCATGCCAGTAAAGCCAAAGTGGAAGCATATTTGGGATACTGGACGCTCACTGCAGAATCTGGCTAGTTTGGCCTTATGGTTGAAATTTACGTTGCATACTCATATTAGTGAATAACCCTGTTAATATTGTACTAATATAGTACAGAGGACAAATAGGCTTTGGAGAGCACAGTACTCACTGCTATTTTATGAAAGCAAAGTCTAGTCACATTGTAGCTACAAATCTAAATTGGGCATTGGCTCTTGGGATGGAGCACTTTCAACAATTTAATTAAAAAAATAAATAGACATTCTTTGCTTCAACAAAATCACTTACACAAATGTCCGTGTCAGTAATAAAATCCTTAAAGGTAGACTAGGTAAGATAATCACTTCTTCTCATTGATGCAACTGTTTAGTATGAAATCAATCTCGATCAGTTTGACACTGAATAAGAGTCCTTGGCTGCCCGTAGCTCTGCCCACTGGCTAATGCGGGATATAATGCCACTATAGCCATACCAGTTTGTGACGCTCTCAGCCTATCAGTGCCACCCACCACTGCTTGGAATAATGTGTAAGCATTTGCCTGAGAAGCAGAGAGGGACTGGAGATCCCTATTAAATGGGGAAATTGTTGAAAAACTGTTGAACATGGGACAGTGCCAGGGGATTCTGGGCACTCCAACCACTTCAATGAGAAGTGGTTATGGTGCCTAGAATGTCTCTCTTAACACACCTATTTTGCATCTGCAATTTTGCATCTGTTATCCTTAGATCCTTGATTCTTTTGTGAAGCAAAGGGGATTCTTTTGAGTATATATGTGTGTGTGTGTGTATGTGTGTGTGTATATATATATATATATATATATATATATATATATATATATATATATATATATATATATTTATAAAATATATAGATATGTTGAATATGTATATTTGTGTTTGTAATATTAATAAAATAATGTGTAGATCAGATGTATTAAAGGATTTAAAATCGTAACCTTCATTTACTTTTAGGGGGTTCCTGAAAACGAACGTAGGAGTACGAAAACAGAGAGTGCCTGGCTTTTTAGATTGTGGTACAACTTTGATCACAAGTATCCTTAACGGTTAATAGTGTTTGCAGCAAATAAGTCAAGAGTTTGTGAAATCGTTGCTTTTTCATACATTATTGTTTTGCTTGTAAAGCTGTAAAGTACATTTAGTAAAAACCTACTTTCCTTCCGAAACAAGCTTATAGTCTTACGGGATCGGGACATAGTTACACAGTGAGATACCAAGCTATAAAACTAGCTGGGAAGTGCATATCTATGATATACAGAGTATAGGTTGTAACAGGGTGGTGTGTCTGTGTGGCGGGGGGAGGGGGACACTATTTAGGGTGATGCAAAGATACAGAGTTAGATTCTACTTCCTAGAGAAGATTTTGCTATGGTATGTTTTATTTATTTACTCTTCCTTAAGTTGCACAGTTATCTCAAACCTCTTTTGACACACAGTGGGCCACCACTTACGGCAACACTTCCCAGTTGCTGTGGGCCAATTGCCAGATGCCTAACAAGTCCACAAGCTTATGAGGTAAACACATTCATGTTAAAACAAAATGTGAAATTTAAAAAACACAAAAGACAGACTGGCATTCTTGGTTTCTCATAAATCTGTTTGCACACCATGACAACCCTCTTCAATTCTACATTTCTTAATCATTGCAATCTAGCTCAAATGTGTATTTTTCAATTGCACATCCAAGTATAAATGTATGAGGGCTATTGCTATTGTTGACGTGATTTCTGCACAAAATCTTTGGCCTGACAGAATTAAACTGGGCTTAAATTGGTAACTTGATTATAAACTTTTTTTTCACTGTTATCTTGTCACCTTCTTTGAGCTTTCTACCAGCCCCAATACTATCCACATTGTGCCCACCTCATTTCCAGTAGTGAGGGAAATGACTAGTTATAGTCTGCAGGATGTAGTCTAACATACAGATGTGGTGTGTAAAGTGAGGGGGCTCTCCCCCTGTTTCCTTTAGATATGTGGGGATTGGTAACATTGTGCCTATAATACAATCTGATGTTTACATATTCTTTCTGGAAGAGGGTGTAGCTTGTACATGGAGCAAACTCTTGTAAGTAAGCATAGGGACCAATTTTGGAAAGTTCTATATTGACACTAACTAAGTTACTGCTGGTTTTTCAAGCCGAGAAGCACAAAAAGCTGATGTTTTGCTTATTGGAAGCTTGGCCTGCAACCCTGATGTTTGAATGCTTTACAGTGTTTGTATGTTACATGTTTACAACTTGGTAGGATGATCTTTAAACATGAATTCCAATTGATACCAGTACAATCTTTTTTTTTTTTTATTTTAGAACCAGGAGCAGTTGAAAGATGATGATGATTCGGATCTCATCTTGAATGATGGCGATATAAGTTTAACATATGGAGATTCCACTGTGAGCACGGATCCTGTAACTTCCAACAGTTCAAGGAGGGGCGTGGGTAACAGCTCGGAGGATGCAATTGATCGAGAGCTTGCTAGTGGAGATCATGAACTTATCATAAGAGGAACACGTCTAGTCATGGAGGAATGTGAACCCCCAGTAAGCCTTCAAGTCACCAGGAGGCCTAGCCCTATGTAGAGTCTTTGGGCTGGTTGGCTGTGTTGGCAATGGAGTTTTCGTTTGTGTATTTAATCTTGCCACTATATTGTACTTCCTAATGCATGGCTAAGATTGTTTGTTTGAGCTATATAAATGCTGTTTATATGGCATAGGAGGAATATCTTTTGTTTGACTCAACTTTAAAGATCAAATTCATATTTTTTTTTAATATTTTTTTTTCTTCAAACCATTTGCACTTTAAGTGAAGCCATCGAAAAAAAGTATTTGCACAACATCTCCAATAATTATGAACATGTCTATCCTCGTATACTTTCCTTTTACTTGAAATATTATGTGGGGTTAATTTAACATTTATATTTGTGTTTAGTTTGTTAATGTTTAGCTTAAGTATAGTCAATGGTAGCTCTGAGGTGGTTGTGAAATAACAACCCTTTATTACCAGTTTAATTATTATTTTGCCCTGGGCTACAATAGCCATGATTCTTTGTCAAAGCATGATGGGAGCTGTTGTTCCACAGTGGTGGAAGAGCCTTTGGTTGACTAAACCTGGTTTAAATAATATATTGTAATTTTGTTAATATTGGCCATGTTTAACTCTCTTGCTGGCAAAGGGTCTTAAATTTAATATGCAACACACTGTCGCAATTTGTGCTCTCTATTTAACTCCGTCCATTGGCAAACCATGGGTAGCCGATTTGAAACCTAGACACCCCTCTCTCTCAAACAGAGCCTGTCTGGCTTCTCTTCTGAAACACATACAGTCAGAATGTGTCTGTCTTGTCTTGTGCTTATTTTTTTTGGGTGGTTTTCTTTTTTTTTTTTTTTTTTTTTACTTTTTACCGCCTTTATAGAAGACAAAAAAAAAAAAATAAATCAGTGTTTCCAGCCAAAAATTGTTTTAAGGAAAATAAGGGGGGGAAAAAATTACTTTTCATTCCAAAGTTTTTCTTTACACGTTCATGACACAAAATAATTTTGCAATACCATGGTGGAGATTATGAAATCCCCTTGTATTTATTTTCCATCTGCAAAGCAAATGAAAGGAGACTGTTCATTCCGATCCTTCAGAGCTTATTTGTATGATACTGACCCACTCCTGCATCTGTTAATATTGTATATATTTGTACAGGTCGTAGAATAGTGTGTGCGTATATAAATAGGCCATATAAGAAAGGACAACCCTTATAAATTGTTTCTTTCTTCTTTAATCATTTATCTCCACAGATATCCCTGTCACATGTATAACCTTTACATTATTTTGTGTGTGGATTAAACGTAACAAAAGTGGGCGTCCGTAAAATGGTGTTAAAGTGAACCTGTAATGGAAAAAATGACTTGCCGAAAGTAGCTTCCATACATTTCATACACCATATATCATAAATATTCAATGTATAAGGGAAAGATTTACTCACTTTTCCTCTGTTCCAACGCCGTGTCGTGGTGTTACACTTCCTGGCGTAACCTCCTGGCCGTACTCCGCTACACCTCTGTTCTTCTCTGATTTGCCCTGCTTGGGACACCTCCCCAAGTAGGGCACATCTCATCTGTGACATCTGCATGCTGGCTTCATTGTCGGCATCGAAACGTAGTAAAGTGACGTCACTCCATTTCTATATTCCCTAACCGGGGTTTCCATAGCAACCACAGTGCATGCGCTGTGATTGCTATGGGAGGAGAGCAGAGAAACCTCCTCTGGGAGGTCTCTTCTGCCCTCCCTTGTCAGTCAATGCCTTTACGTGCATGTTTTTAAATGGGTTTTTCTCCAAATCTATACATTTTCCAGCCAAACTGTTAGCACAATGTATAGATAAAATCTTATGCTCAATCTGATGAGCACAAGTTTTTTGGGACATGAACTGTGCCCTTTAACCCCTTAAGGACCAAACTTCTGGAATAAAAGGGAATCATGACATGTCACACATGTCATGTGTCCTTAAGGGGTTAAGTATCCAATACCTGCACGAAGAGTAAAATTACTGCTTTCTTTTGTTATTTGTGCAAGATTTGCCTTTATTTGCTTAACTGGACCTGTCTGTTCTGATTCTTAAATTTTTTTTAATCCTGACATATTCTCCAGTGCCAACTCTACCATGATTATGCCAGGTTTGTGTATTGCACTTATGTAACTGCCACTATCCATCTACTGTCTGCTCCCCCACTAGTTTGGCTCTGTTTCTAATCAATTCCCAATTCAGAGCACACTGCCTCTCTGATTCCCAGCACATCAAACAAAGTAATATCAGTCTCCTGTATAGCTCTGCAAAGATTGCTCGCTAGAGAAATAATCACAGCAACTACAGCTAATGTTTTGTAGTTGCTGTGTAGCAAAGCTGCCTGTAGGAGTGTTCTCCTGCTTTCACTTCTTGATCTTGTCTCTGTATGCTGGAAATTGACTGACAACTGACCAGAGCGACTATTTTTATTTCATTCTGTTTCGAAAATACTGCTAACACAATGTACAGCTGAAAAGTAATACTCTTTTTATTTTTTTACATTTTTATTTTTTTAACTCAACATAAGTTTGTGTACCCACAATAGGTACTCTTCAAGCATCTTTGCTGTTTATTCTCAAATGGATAGTTCAGCATTATTAAGGTGATCAAGACTTTTAGGCTTGAATAATCTCCAGACTACGCTCCCCCCAACAGACTGGTCTATGTGAAATGCAACATTAGGTTTCCTATTGTTCCCTTCAAACATCAGCTACTTTATAGAGCGGTCATTAATTGGATAATCCATGCCCCGGTATAATCTTTTAAGGGCAAGATTATGTGCCATGGACAGTGTTTATGTCTTATTGGCTTGCAAGTAGAATGCACTTTGTCTTTGAAGTAATTTTTGTATGCACTCTGATTTTCTAATGTGCTTTACAACTTACTGCAAAAACTTCAGCTCGGACTGTGTCCATGAAATGCACATATTGCTTCCCCAGCCCGCCAAGCAGCACATGCAGTTACATTGATTGAAAGGAACAGTAATTCATATAAGTAAATGTGCTTTATATAAACTTACCTCAAGACAAGTTCAGTTATGTATATAATAATTCTAGCTTTTGTATGCTCTGTGTTTTATTCTTTCAGGACGTCTGCTTTAGACAGATGGGGGCTGGGGGGGGGGGACATGTGCTATGGAAAAAAGAGACATTTACCTTGGTCTTTTATCATATACTAATATGCCTTGAATTAAGGTCCATGATTGTTCCGGTCAACATTGGATTATACTTGGTGTTTGGATCTAATGAGTGCAAACATCAAAATTGCACGAGTATTTCTCACCAGATGTTTTTTTTCCTTTTTGACTTTTCCTTTTAACCTGGATTAATAAAATAAAAAGGAAATAGCAGTTGTATATTTCCTCTTAACCACAGTCAAGACTTTACCTGTTTGCATGGTGTCTATACACTTTCTGCAGAACGACGTTCAGTTATCACAATTCAACCATTTTTAACTGATTTGGCTATTCACAAAAGGCAGATTGAGTTATTTCAGCTGAATTTGCACTTCCATTCATCTGCAAATCGGTTGTCTGCTTAAAATCTGCCAAATCTCTGCATACCAGATTTGACTATTTACAGGCAAATTGCAACCAAGTTGCCTATATAGATTAGTTCCCCCAATTTAGCATTTTGGTTGCAATTCCCCTGGTCTAAAAAATATTACTTAATGTTAAACTACTTTACTGCTTCTCCAAACCTTCTTAATTCTTAAGGATGTCTAACCGTATAATCATCCACCCCAATCTGCATTTACATTAGAGGCATTTATTTATAGTAGAGACATTCATATATATAATTTGGTTGGAATTCTATTTAAGTTAATTTGATCTGAATTGAAATTAATCTTATTGCAGCAAGGAGATCCATTTGATTTGGTTAGCATTTTGTCTGTTGAGCCTGAAAGGGATTTTAACAACTGGATGCAGGGTAATCTAGCTGATTAAAATGAGACAAATTTGCCTAAGCAAACAAGATATTTATTGAATAGGCCCTTACTGTGTCTGCATTATTTATCCCCACTGAAAAGCATTGTGGCATATGTTAGCACTGTATACATAATGAGAATAATAAGCTGTAGTGGGTATTGTGTTTTACTGTCCCTTTAACATTTACATGCGCAGGGTTTGGTTGAAATCTTCTTGTGTCCTTCATACTTTCTTCAGAGCTATAAATAAAGTTAGAATTCAGTGTGTGTGTTTCTTGACTAGAACATAGAAACATTAAAAGTCCATCAATTTAGAGCTTTGGATTTAATTAGCAACAATTTGAAGTTTAGTGATAAAATTACCTAGCGTTTTCTGTTTGTGTGCTGGAAATTTGCCCTTGGCAGCGATGCCACCCCATGTCCTGAATTGGCAATTTCTTTACTGCTATTAAAAGTTGGCCTCCTGGAACAATACAAGTAAAAATAGGCATGTTCCCTACACTTTTTTTTTTTTTTTTTATGTAAATATTTAACAATTTCTTAAAATGTGATCCTTTTCTATAAACTGAACCTAAAACCCATCAACAAACTGACACATTTTACATTTGAATCTTGTACAATGCATCTTTGATATAATCACAACTTTCAGTTATCATATTTCAAAACACTGCAGAATTGAAAATTCCTAATAATGGAGTTTTTAATTCATGAATTAAGCCCATTGTCCTAAAATTGAGGTTACTTAGCTCTAAACAGTGCGAGGATCTCGTCGCAGCTCCTCTCCGTCCCCTAGTGAGGATCTCCCAGGCCTAGCCAAAACGTATCGCAGAGAGGCATTGGGAGCAATCGCTGCTCTGCTCCAGTAGAATGCTTGTCATAGAGTCTCGTAGAGAAGCATTGAATCCATCTATGAAAAGCATGGTGTTTAGAATTGAGCAAGCACTAAGAGTAAAGAAGGCAGGAAAGAGTTACTTGGGCCATGTGTAGAAGTGGTGAAATCTCCACTTTTATAAAATAAGAAAGAGCCAGTTTAAAGCACTTCAAGCTGAAGTGTTTAAGATGTCATAGTGTTGTTGTTTTTTTGTTTTGTTTTTTAACACCACCACCACTGTAGGTTGTTGTTTTTTCAGTCAATATATTATATTGTCAAAATTGTCTTTTAATGATCCTGTCCATAATTATTTTTATTTATATATATATTTTTTTGCAATCCACAAGTGTCATTGTTTGCATTGTTTGACTGTTTAGCTGAAAACTAGATATTTTAATTAAGCCAATTATTTCACACATGCATTTCCGATCTCAGCTTAGTGGGTCTTACATGAAATGTTTTGTCTGCTTCTTGTCACTTTTTTTTTTCAGGTTTGGCAAAGTAATGACCTAAATCAGGGATGGGATCTCCTGTAGGCTGGAAAAGCATCATGGGAGTTAGTGTTCCAACAGATGGTGAGATCAGCCTGTTGGCCACCCATGTGCCAAGTAGCGGTGTTTGTTGAGATTTACCGGTAGTAACATGAATCCTTTACATAGGAGACTAAAGGGAATATGGCGTGAACAAAGGAGGTGCCAAACTAATAGAAGTTTATTTGCCAAACAGCTAATTGTAATGAATTGAAAACCAAATTGCAATATTTAAACAAACATATTTGTGAAAATTCTGCAACTCTGCCACAGTTTGAATCTTTTAGCCTGAATTTTGTATTTCTCTTTACAGATCATGAAAGTTCAGTGAATAAACCCCTTAAAGCAATAGATATTTACAGCTCAGTTTTATAATCAATCTCCCAAACCACACCTCTTTTAAAGGATCACTTGGTACCATAACCACTTCATTTTTATGAAATGGTAATCGTGCTTGAAGTTCCTGGCACCAATGATTTAACACGGAAGTGGTGTTCCTAGGTGCCAGTCAATGGCATTTCCACTGTATAAGCATTGGCTTGAGCAATCAAGGTGCGTCAGAGAGAAGCCACTTCGATGGTTGAGCTAATGCTTTGGGCTAAGACAGGAGTCTGGGAACAGTATTTCTGTGTTAAACTGTTCAAAAATTGATTTACAATAGAAAGCAAGACAGAGCTTTGAAATTCTATGCACCATAATCACTTCCTTGGTGCCCAGAGTGTTATTTTACACATGGATTTGATGGATGCATCAATTTTTTTAAATTTTTTTTGGAATTTTTTTTTTTTTTTACCAGACTAACATTTCTTCTTCTTAAGTGTTAAATCTAATGAGTGCCAGAATGTCTGCAACTTCCTTTAGTAGCCAAGATATTAATTATATAATTCAGTGATATGATTGGAGCTTATATTCTATAATCCAAGTGTCTAGATGTATGAGAGAGTCCACAGATTTAGCAGGGAGACCTGTACAAGTGATGCTTCCTTTTTAAATGTATCAAAAATTAAAATGTGTTCTGTTTTCTTTTGGTTTGGTTTTTATTGTATTCTAGAACATGTGAACTTTTATTTTTGAGCATCACAGCGTCTCTGGCATCTTTAAATACTCTCATGTCCTGGTTCAGCCAGGGAAGATTGCTTTTTGAATACCATAATTCTGACTTCTAGAGCTGTGTCTTTGCAGTACAGATATATTGCTGGTTGTGATTTCACAGTATTTTGGAACTAATGACGCACAAGTATGCTGCTTTACATTCTGAGAACACTGGAGTAGGGTCAGAGGCCTGTTAAGCATAAAATACCTGTTATTTCTAGTGTTATCTACTAACCTTCCCCCCCCCCCCCCCCCCCCAAAAAAAAAACAACAACTTATTACTTTCTGGTAATGGTACAGGACCGACAGGTTAGAAATTCAAATTTGGTGTAATATTTTATAATAATCACTGTAACGGAAGGACTGCTTTAATTTTAAAAGCAGATTGTTTTATTTTTGTGTGTGTGTCTCTTTTTCTGTGTTTTTTCACTGCCTGCTATGCAGGAATTTTGGAGATCATGCTTGTCTTATCTCATACAATCCATTAAACTGCCAGGAATACTAGGTACTATAGTGCTTATGTTGTCAACAGCATAAGTGATAAAACAAATGGATTCAGTCCCTAAATGGGAGATTGTGGGGAAAATGTCTCCATCTGGTCAGTGTTACGTCAGTTCTTATAATTAATGCATCACAGTTAGCCATTTAGTAAAACAGATCCCCATGTGTGTCTCTCTCTTTCACTTAAATCATTTACACTTCATTTTTATTTTCTCCAATGTATAAAGTCTGACTTGTTTGGTGTATTGTGTACAGTGATTGTTTAGTTTTACAAACTGTTTATTAAATGAATGATTTCTGTTGGAATTTTTTTTTAAATAAATATTGTGCTCTTACAGAAAAAAAGGTTATTTTTATTTTTTTGTGCTTCACTTAAAGGGTTAATCCAACCACCATAACCACCTAGGTGATTTAAAGTGGTTATGGTGGTAGGAGTTTGTATGTGCAGCATTTCTGCTAAAAACACTGCAAGTACAGAGAAATCTGCACTTTTGTGCTGGGCGCTAGTTCCACCGCTGGTAGACGTGACCATCAATTAAGGGCATATTTTACACCCGTCATTGTCGGCGTCCTTCGCTTCTACCCTTGCAGGCAGTTCTGTGCAAAATTTACATCTTTTGTCAGGGCGCACAGCAAGAGCGTCTCCCTTGCAGGCAGGTCGACAGCAAAGGGAATCTTTGCCCTACCACCATCCTTCTTTCATTGCCAGTTATAAGGAGCCTTTGATTGGACCACATGAGGCTATTGATGATGTCAGAAGAAAAGCAGCAAGAGGAGCTAAGCCCAGCTCTAGATTTACAAGTGAGTTTTCAAGTCTTTTTTTATGGGTTTAAAAGGGGTAGGCCTAGCCAGTAATGCCCAATAGGGCACTTTTATAAATATATATATTTAAAACATTTCCATATGCCTGCTCTCCAGTAGGAATTCTCTTTAGGGACCGTTGCTTGTCCACAATAACATATAATTGTAGATAATGATAGCACTCCAAGGTCTTGGTAAAGGTGAAAAAATTAAACTTAACCTTTATTCAGGTTGTTGCCAGTAAAACCAATTAAAGCTGGTTTGTTACGATACAAACCAATCATACAGAAATTTGGTTTTATTGGCCATATATTGTGATGGGATATATATGACCCAGGCCCATCATGTTTAGCCTTTCCCACCTCTGTTTCTACTGTTGATACAGAAGTCGATGTTAAAATAAATGCGATTGCAGTCACAAAATAGGTAAAATGTTAAATTGTTCTTGACTTAAAGACTGACTTCTAGGATCAGCAAGCAGGATCAAAAACGCGAAGATGGGGTAAGCCAACAGTTCATATCGAACAGTATATCACATGCAATCTCTGTATCGTTTAATAAGCGGTATCCTCCTTGAGAACTCTGACTTCACCTTTTGAAACTGCACAAAAACATATTTTACACCTTTTATGTCACACACTTTGAGTATATGCATACTAACATGTATAAAGAGTCTCTTAAAGTACAGCGAAGACCTGGAGTGTATATTCTTCAGTCCTTGCTTTGAACCAGGCGTAGGTGGAATAATCCCCACCAGGGATTTCTTTTGTAGTACTGGATCTTTAAAATTATAAAAAATCAGCCAGGATAAAACCGCAACAAATAAAAGTGTGCAAAATACTTTTATTGGATTCTTATAAAAACACAACGCGTTTCGCCAAAAACAGGCTTTATCAAGTGTACACTCCCTATGCCCTACGCCTGGTTCATAGAGCAGTGTGGCTGCAATGAACACTGTAAGTACATTTCATTTTACCTTTCTCTGCAATTTTTATACGGTAAACACTATGGGCCCTCTCTTGTGATTTTATTTCATAAGACCGGCACTGCAAGCATCGCTAGAATGATATCCTACATGTGGGGAGTTTAAATACCACTGTATGCTGTTTTACTCAGAGCTGGTTATATTGTAAGTTGGCACTCTTAGGACCTCAGTGTTGTCTGTGGTTGTAGTTAACCTACGTTATTGCACCATTGGGTTTTTCCCCCTTTTATGTATTTTATATGCTGACGCTTATCTGGAATGCTGTAAGAAGTCTTGAGGATACACCTCCAAGTGTCCAGTTATATCCTACATGTGGGGAGTATTAAATACCACCGTATGCTGTTTTACCTAGAGCTGGGCATAGCTCTTTAAATTGTGAGTGGGCACTTCTCTACTTCTATGTTGTTCGTGATCCAGCTTTCCTAAAACGGTTTTGCACTATTGGTCTCTATTTTTGCTTTTGTATTTCATATTTACCACTGAGGATTCAAAGCAAGAACTGAAGAATATTCACTCCAGGTCTTCGCTGTACTTTAAGAGACTCTTTATATTATTGCTGATTTTTGTTTATTATCTCTCATTGTCCTAGTTAGCGCACCCTGTATTTGTTGTATCTTGTTCTCTCCATTCTTTGAAGGGTTTGAGGGTTACCCTTCCCTTCACGTGTACAGCTCTATTCTCCCCTGTGATCACTACTGTAGCGCTGTTCTTCTCCTATTTTTATTTTATTTTTTTATACTAACATGTATGGTGGAGAGACCCTCTGGAAGTTTTACTCAGATGCTCATTAAAAAAATTATAGTACGGGGGGCGGGGCCTGACTGCTATGGAGGGAAGACGTGCCGAGCTGGAGCTCCTCACCAGACTCTGCTAAAATGGCATTTCTTTCCCATAAAACGCACAAAAGCAAGATTTCCAGTGACTATCCCGATACCAAGCCCAGCGGTGAACCGGTGATGCGGCCCGTAAGAGGACACCAGACAGCCAGCAATACCTATGAGGGCAAACGGCCCGGTGGACACCGACTGGGAGAGGTGGCCGACCTCCCAGCCTGGGGCTCCCCGGGGACCTACTGCTACCAACGGGTACCCCGCAACCCCCCCCCCCCCCCCCTTGGACTGGTGGGGGTGATCCCAGTCCACCCCAGAGAGCCCTTTCCAACACGGCAGAAACCCTGGGAAGGCAAACCAGAGAGCTTTGGAGCCAATCTAAGATGGCGGTGACCACGCAGGCCCTAAACAGCCGCGAAGCACAACACGACCCAAGGTCCAATCTGGACCGAATTTTTGCAGACTTTTGGCTCAAGCACGAGCACAAAATGCAGCAAGGGGCCCAAAAAACGGCCGGGAACCACTTACCTCGACAACCATCACAAGCCTCACAAAAGCCTGTAACAGCAGCAAACAAACTCGCAAGATGGCGGAAGAGGACCCGACAAGCACCTCGCACACACAATACAGCAAAGCGGTGGGGATCGCAGAAATTAAGCGGGAGAATCCCACAAGTACCCGCCACACCAGGGATAACCCTGTACCGACCGCACGACCCAGCTATCCGACCCCAACGGCAACCGTTTGAGAGCGGCACAATACGAGGCAGAAAGCATGGAGGAGTCTGCAGCAAGAAAAGCAGATCCCGGGTGGTGCTGTGTCTGCGGTCGGGAAAGACATACACTCTGAGACAGAGCAGAGTAGCAGCTGTCTCTCATTGCAGCCGGGCAGATCGAGGTGCACGGGAACCACCGAGACCCCGTCAACAGGCGTCTGATGAACACGTCCCAGCGCAAAACAACCATCCCCTGCAGCATGGACTCTAATATCACAGTATCACATCATTACTGCAGGGTGAGGTTAGCTGTTGCCTTGCTACAGCTAATACTATCAGGTGCCTCAAAACCTATTGTGTCCGGGACTTTACCTTTGGCATAGTGCCGGTCTACTAAGTGACATTCCGGCTAAGTACTCACTCCCTCCATCTTTTATTTTTCATGCCTGCTGCCCACTTGCCTTGTCCCTGATGTCTTACCTCTGATAGGCTGTGTTAACCCTGGTTTCCCCTTTTCCTTTTTGCTATGACACCAGCAGCCCTGATGGCCGACATACTAATTTTCGGCCCTCTATTAATAATGCCTTCCCCTTCCACTCCAAAAGGGGCCTCCTGGGGGGGGTCAATGTTGATAGGCCAGCAATGTGTTCTCTGTTTAACTGTTAAAAATTTGCAGTAATCATCTTGGTTTAACTCCTTCTCGGTTTCAGCATATGTATCATCATCTAGCTACTCAACTTCTCATACATTGTTAAGACATAGTACTAACCATTTAAATGTCAATGTCAGAGCCAGTTACAGCTAAAACATCAAGAAATTAGACAAACTAGCCTAGAATGACACTCAACTGTTTAAACCTTGTACATCACAATTATGCCATATCCTGTATTATCTACGTTCCTATCTTGTTTAAAAACTAAAAAAAGTGCAGTACCTCTTGACTACCTGTACCAAATGTATAACATGATATGTAGTATCGAACAAGTCAATGTATACAACTGTATTTAACCCTGCACTCAAAAATAAAGAATAAAAAAAAAAAAAAAATTATAGTACATTCGGCACACTCCCACAGCGGGGCTAACGATAACAGCAGGGATTTTATGTAATCTTCACCTATTATCATTCTATCCTACCCCATAATTGCAATAATCTTTCAACCACGCCATCGTCTTTTATTCATTTCATTCATTTTATTTTAAAACTGAGCTAGTGTTTCGTATTGTTCTAGATATAAAAGATAAAAATGTGCAGTTCTGTTTCGGCACCTTTTATGCTTCACAAAATTTTCACCCAGTTTTGATTGATAATACTGTGTCTTTACATGCAGATGTTATTCTGCTATGCACTACTAAAATTAAAGGAAAATTAAAGTTCATACTATTCAAAAAAAAGAAAAAAACTTTAACAAAATTTTGCTTCTAACTGTATGACGTTGATGGCATCTGAGCAGTAATAGTAACGTCAATGCTTAGTTGGTGTTGGTATAACTTAAGGATATCAAACTTTAAAGGTTTTATCTTTTGTTTCTCTGTTTTATGTTATTTAGGGCATTACATTTGTAATAGTTTTTTTTTTATTAGTTTTATGTGAAATTAAGTTTTAATACACAACAGCTAGTAAGGGAAAAAACGAAGGTGGAACGCATAGTGTGTTCCACTAGAGACTTTCCTTCACGTTCGTAATTTCAGCCATTCCACAGAGAGGGATGAAACGCAAAGTGCGTTCCAAGGGTGCCGATTCCGCTCACGTGACAGGATATGACGTAGTGTAACAGGAAGAACACACCGACAGACAGGATGCGTTCCACTGGCCGAAAAAAGACAGCAAAAACTATCTACAAGCTGTATATAAGGGAATACATGGACACAGTAGTACTACTACTATTTGGACATTATTTTAAGCTCAATTTTCTATTTTATTGAAATAAATGTGTTTACCCTACCTGTCTCCTGCAACCTATCATTTCTAGGAGAACATTGGATCATCTTCATACTATCTGCTTTGGGATTTGGATCACCCAGAAAAGATCCTAAGGATATCCACACCAGAGCCAGGTCTAGTATATGGCTCTACTCTTGTGAGTGCGGTTTATAAAATCCACATATATTTATGTTTTAAAAAGAGAAGCTGCAATATTATATACCCCTCTATCTTTTCAGCATTGCTGGTTGTACTATGCAGAGAGGGAAGTATATTATTTGCTCCACCTAATGTGTTTGTGTATTAAATGCTTAAAGGTGCAGGGGATACCTCACAGGTGTTTTTGAGCTTATTACTACTATTAGATTTACTATTTGCTTCTGTTTATGCTTTTTTTTTTTGTAAGATCCCTGGGTAGCGATAATGTTTATATCCATGATTGGCTGCTGCGCTCGCTCTGCAACTAATCGTTAATGCGGTATTGCAGGGAGTTTACATCCACAGATGCTACACATAATGGATTCAAAAGGAAGTGATGTGAACCAGTTGCAACGTAACCCCCAAGACGCCATCTTTGTTTTCTTCAATTAGGGCAAATTGACATGTAAGCTTATAGGCTGTGGAGGTGATGCAGCAGTACTTACCGCCGCGTCACTTCCTGTAGAACCCCCTCTTGCTATCCTGAATTATGGCGTCTTCCCTCTTGTTGATTGGCGGAGATAACCGTCCAGATGCATCACAGTAGTTTCATACACAAACTGTCTCATGGGAAATAGCCTTTTATTATATACAAGTCCCGAATCGGGTTGCACTCATTACGACGACCACAACAAAATATATTAATATATTTAAAAAAAAAAGGGGGGGAAATAATATAGGAGTCACGCAAGTCACATGCAGGGAGGTGTGACTAGGGCTGCATAAACAAAGTGATTTAACTCCTAAATGGCAGAGAATTGAGGAGGGGGACTGCAGAGGCATGATATATACACCAAAACTGCTTCATTAAGCTAATGTTGTTTTGGTGACTAAGTTACGACTGGCAAGGAGCAGAGGGGCAGAAAAAGAAAAAAAATTGTGGAAAGGTACTAAAGGAATTATGAGAGAAGCAATAAGGGGGAAAATGCCGATAGAAAAAAAATATTTCCCCACACACCCCATCAAATTACCATACTGCCTGCACACAGCAGACAAACTGACACTACACAGAAATTCACCTCACATTCATACACTGACACTCCACTGAAATGCACCCCACATTCACACACTGACACTCCACTGAAATGCACCCCACATTCACACACTGACACTCCACTGAAATGCACCCCACATTCACACACTGACACTCCACTGAAATGCACCCCACATTCACACACTGACACTCCACTGAAATGCACCCCACATTCACACACTGACACTCCACTGAAATGCACCCCACATTCACACACTGACACTCCACTGAAATGCACCCCACATTCACACACTGACACTCCACTGAAATGCACCCCACATTCACACACTGACACTCCACTGAAATGCACCCCACATTCACACACTGACACTCCACTGAAATGCACCCCACATTCACACACTGACACTCCACTGAAATTCACCCCACATTCACACACTGACACTCCACTGAAATGCACCCCACATTCACACACTGACACTCCACTGAAATGCACCCCACATTCACACACTGACACTCCACTGAAATGCACCCCACACTCACACACTGACACTCCACTGAAATGCACCCCACATTCACACACTGACACTCCACTGAAATGCACCCCACATTCACACTGACACTCCACTGAAATGCACCCCACATTCACACACTGACACTCCACTGAAATGCACCCCACATTCATACACTGACACTCCACTGAAATGCACCCCACATTCACACACTGACACTCCACTGAAATTCACCCCACATTCACACACTGACACTCCACTGAAATGCACCCCACATTCACACACTGACACTCCACTGAAATGCACCCCACATTCACACACTGACACTCCACTGAAATGCACCCCACATTCACACACTGACACTCCACTGAAATGCACCCCACATTCACACACTGACACTCCACTGAAATGCACCCCACATTCACACACTGACACTCCACTGAAATGCACCCCACATTCATACACTGACACTCCACTGAAATGCACCCCACATTCACACACTGACACTCCACTGAAATTCACCCCACATTCACACACTGACACTCCACTGAAATTCACCTCACATTCATACACTGACACTCCACTTAAATGCACCCCACATTCACACACTGACATTTCATAGAAATTCACACCACATTTACAAACTGACACTTGACAGAAATGCACCACACATTCACATACTGAAACTTCACATAAATGCACTTCACATTCACATACTGACACTTCACATTCACACACTAACACTCCACTGAAATGGATTCACATGAGGCTTTTCAGACTAAATTGAATTCTGCAAAGTACAAGAAAGTAAAACCGTTTATCCTCTATTCTGGCTGGTTAATAGTAGTAATTGGCCCACTTTAGGCTGCACCAAAAAACGCTAACAAATTGAGGGGATGCAATGCTGTGACAGAGCGAAATAAAGAGAGAAAATAATCTCTACTTACAGTGTTAATTATTAAAGTAATAATTGCTGGGAATTCCAAAATAATCCAAATGGAAGCATAGCGGACTTGGATAATGTTATCAGTGTGACTATTTTGGCCTTAAATTTGAAATGCCTGACCATTCTCACTTTGTGAATAACCCTGTTAGTGAAAGGCCTACTTTCCCCCCACATTAGAATTATTTTAGTTTGTTGTATTTTGAAGAACAAGGAGAGCAATGAAGTTTGCTATTAAACTGAAAATTTTAGACATTCTGGAATTTTACAGATAGTAGAAAGCCAAATAAAGCTGAGCTGTATCTTAATGTGCTTTTTTTTTTTGGCCAGCACACATGGAACTAATAAAAACGTATTTGGTGCAATGCTTGTGATTCCATTGGCTAAAATCAATCTTTGTTGAGATGTCACACTGTGCATCCTTACTGATGCCTAGATACAACTGTGTAAATTATAACATTGCCTCTAGGAAAACAGTGCCCAAAATGTGATTAGCCAGGTACTGCCAGGAAGGGACGACCTTATGTGATAAAGGATCACAGCTTGACACATGGTATGGGACGGAGACTGGTCCTGCCTTATTTGGTTGTAAAGCTTTCTTTTGTGGGGTTGTGGTGACTATTATTGTGACAATCTCTGCACCTTGGAACTATTTTTCTAAGTTCTTTTTTTTATATATATATATATATATATATATATATAATTCTTTATTTTTGTTGTGCATTGCATTACAGAGATGTATAATTTACATTTTTAGCAAAGTAAACAGTGTGATATTGTACTTGTTACACATATATAGTGATCGTAATTATGCACATTTTTGTTTATGTTTATCATGGGTGGATCCCTAGTGGGCTATTAGCGAGTATGGTACATGGTATATTGGTGTTTTCTGTTCAAGCCCCGGGAGGGTGGTGCATGTTCCTAAGGCAATGTAGGGGTTTACAAGTCGGTCGTGTTCGCTCATGTGTGAGCAAGTTTGGAAACATGCACGGGTCTAGGGTTAAATCGTGTGTTTTCCTGCACTTGGGTGCCAATATAGTGTGTGCTGTCCTCCATTATGGTGGGGGTGACTACCTTTGGCTACATTCGTGCATGGCTTAGCCGTGTGGTGGAGGTGTTGCCCCTAACCAAGGAGGGTAGCGGGGGGGGGGGGGTGTTTGCGGTGCAGTAGCGAGTTATAAGTGGCTTTATGGAACCGGACTTGGGCCTTATGTGGTATTGCTTCGAGGGTGCCTGGTCATGATATAGTGAGCCTGGTCTCTCTATTCCTAGGAGACCCAGGTCAGTGTTTGTGTCTTCGTATGAGTGAGTCTAAGGCAATAACTGTGAACCAAAATCAAAATGTTACAACTTAACAACTTTGCAGCCTAAGGCCGCTGGATCGGTGAGTCTCTCCAATGGGTTTGGGTTGGAGCTGGTGGCTTCCCTGCCAGTCAGGTGTCAGGCGGATGGTCGGCTGCAGTCCTTGGTACAAATGGTACCACGCTGGATGGGTCCCATCCGTGGGCGCGGTTTAATCCCGCTGGGGCTGTCGTCGCATTCATTATGTCCAGTGTTGCGAGGAATGCAGGAATATCAGTCCCAGTGGTCAGTTTTTGTACGGTCCCTTTGTGTGAGACGAACCCTTTGGGTTCGTGGCGTTCCCCACCTGTAGGATACACCTGCTGCCCGTAGTCGGGTGGTGACCGGGTTCATGGATTTTCGCCATTGAAGTGTGGCTTTGGAGAAGTCCTGGTAGAAGGACAATTGCGCGTCTTCAAATGCAAGTGGGGTCAAATGCAAGCCTTACCGCTGTCATTATTTGCCCCTTATCTTGTGGCAGTGCGCAGCGGAGTATGACGTCGCCGGGCGTTGTAGAAGTGGTTGTGGTGGGCGGCGGTAGGCGGTATAGCCCAGCAATGGTGATTTTTTTTCGCGGTAGCACCGAGGGCAGCAGCCTTCTCACATAGTGTGGTAGTTCCTCCTGGGAGACAGTGGTCGGTATGCCCCTTATCTTTATGTGGTTGCAGCGGTATCGGTCTTCCTGCGCCGCTACTTGTAGTGAGAGCGCCTGTTGGGCTGCTTGTAGGTGGAGTATAGATGCTTGCATGGTAGAGGTGTCTTGGCAGAGCTCTTTAGTACCTGCTTCAGTTGTCTCTATTCTGCCTGTCAGTTGTTGTATAGACGTTTTTAGAATGGGCAGGTCAGTAGTGAGGAGGCTTTGAATATCCTGCAGCATTGTGTATAGGATTTGGAGGTCCTGTTTGGTTGCAGGCTCAGTAGTACCTGCTGAAGTTGTGGGCTGTTGCTGCATGTTCTCTGGTGGGCTCTGAGTCTGAGGTGTGATAGGTGCAGCTGTGTGGGGAGCCCCTGGTGGAGTTTGATTTTCGGCGACTGCCATCTTGGCTGGAGTGTGCTGCTGGAGCATAGCTCCGATATCCCTCTGTTCTGGAGCATTACCTGTTGAGGGTTTCTGGTTCCTGCGCCCCATGGGTGTATAGGCAGGTGATGTATGTGGCGACCACCACTCCACTGCGTCTCCAGCAAGATCCCTGCTCCAGAGGTACTCGAGGCCGCGGTCTGTGGGCCTGCAGTAGGCCCCGGTCTTGCGTTTCACCTTAAGGTGTTTCGGGGAGTATTGGAAGGGCATCAGGGGATTCTGTGGGGTGTCCCCCGGCAGTATCTGGTGTTTGCAGGGTCGGATGGTAGATAGTTGCCAAGATTAGACTTAGATTTAGTTTGAAATTAACACAGCTGGGAGAAATGGCGTCTGGTCCGGTTCAGTGCCAGGCTCCGCCCCCCTTTTCTAAGTTCTTTTGAAATGCAATTAACACTTCTTCTGGAAAGTTCAAATTACAGGATTTTTTTAACCCCTTAAGGACACATGATATGTGGGACATGTCATGATTCCATTTTATTCCAGAAGTTTGATCCTTAATGGGTTAAAGACATCCTATAATGGAGTTAACTTCAAAATCATGTACCAACAAGTCGTACATACCCATTCTATCATAATAATTAGTGGAGATATACGCCAGACAAACTAACAAGGAAAAGAAAAACAAACCAGGAAAATACAAAGTAAAGTTGAGAAAAGAGTAACCTTGTCCCCCACCTCCCCCCCTTCTATCTGACCACCACCTTCTAACTTGCTCTGCCTATGTGTCCCTCACTCAACTTGTTACATCTAAACCATCTTGGGCTGTCAGAAATCTAAGCTCCATTGATCTGAGTCAGGTCTCTTCCTCTTTCCAGTCTCTATGTTCTCCTTTCTCTTGTCCCTCTCAAGCTATCTCATACGAAAAAGGAAAATTGAAAAAGATACAAAACTCACCCAATATCAGTAATCGGTTAATTGTTCTGAGCTCCTAATGATAGTACTGTAGCAGGTGTACAAACATAGCACTAAACAAATAATTTTCATTGAAGCTCAAGGACTTAGTGGCGCTGTCACCATCTGGGGACTTCACAGAATTTGCAAAGATCCTCAACGGTGATGACATCACCTCTGGTGTTCCTATGGTCGTAAGGGGGAGCAGGTTACCCGAAACCGTCCTTCGTGGGCATGGCCATCTTTCTTCGGCAGGACCCCTTCAGTCGGCAGGAGCCAACGTCACTGCTGTATTCACACCTGCACACTTCCCGTCCATATACAAAAAAATAAAAATAAAACCGCTGATTAGTAGATATACTAATGAAATGAAAGCTTGCATGTATTTAAAGGGACACTAAAGGCACGCAGACCACTTAATCTTAGTGAAGTGGTCGCAGTGCAGTGTCCCAGTCGCATTTAGTCCTGCAATGTAAATCATTGTAATTTTTAGAGAAACTGCAATAATTATATTGCAGAACTAATACTGCCTCTAGTGGCTGTCAGACATCCAGCATCAGTAAAATCCCTATAGGAAAGCATTGAAGCAATGATTTCATATGGCGAGGGAGTAATACGCTTGCCGCGCTTGCATTAGCCTCCATCCCCGTCAGTTGACGTAGGAGGAAGCAAAGCGTCAACCCAGCGCCAACGGAAATAGGTCCGGGAATCGGATGAGTACAGAAAGTGTTTTTAACCCTTTCAATGCTGGGGGAGGGGAGGTTGTATTCCTTGCACTATAGAATCCCTTTAATTTTGCATCTTTTTTTTCCCCATTTGCATTTGTAAAAACAGCTTGCAAAACCTGCTCTTGTCTGCTGCCTTTGCAAACCCTCGCCTTCTTACCAATGCCAGATTTACCCTCCTTGTAACTCCAAGGCCAGTATCCTCAATGCCACTTCACTATATATATATATATATATATATATATATATATATTCACACATACATACACACACACATTTGGAGTATTAGATTTGACACATTTATATGACTAGTTTGTATTATGATTGATTGGTGAATGTAACGTGGTTGGATGATAAGTGGGACAGAGCTGGGAGAGGGTATGAGTGTGTGTGTATCTGTGTGGAGGCAGTTTGTGGGGATGCTGAATGTAGGATTGCATGTGTGAATGTGACTGTTTTGTTGCATTTGGGGCTGTAGTGGGGGTGGTAGTTGTTATAGTGTAGTGATAGGGGCTGTAGTAGGGATATTGTGGCCAAAGTGGAGAGGATATTGGCTATAGTGGGGAGGATAGTAATAGGACAGATAGGGGAATTGTAGATGTTGTGGGACATTAGGGAATTTTGTGGGGTGGATAGTGATTATAGTTGCGTGGCAGGGGCTGACGTGGGGATATATGGGCTATAGTGGGGAGCATAGTAGTGGGGAAGATAGAGGTGCCATAGTGAGGGGCAGGGGACGTAGTGGAGAGAAAGGGTATATAGCAGAGGAATTAGGGTTGTAGTGGGATGTTGGGGACTATTTAGAGGTGAATAGTAGGTAGGTGGCAGGGACTGTAGTGGGATGGGAGGATAGGTACTCTTGTAGAATGGGGGACGGGAGGAAGACTAAAATGGAAGACCACAAAATCCTTAAAAACGTGGATTTGGCAGATAGCTGTATTTAATGTGCTTGTTTATACCCACAATTCTGCTCGCATTATCAGACCGGATTCCCCAAATTAACAGTTACTTCCTTACAAATACCCCTGTGGTAGACATATGATAATTCCTATGTACATTTTATTTTCCTGACTAGAGTATGTATTGAGAATATTTTTTAATCTTTTAATAATGTAATATCCTTCCCATTTTTGTAACGGTGAAATGCATACTACGGATCTGTAAACATTATTTATTTTTTCTTTTCTTCGGTTTTACACAACAAGCTCTATATAAAATATATATATATATATAATGTGCATATTTTCTTTCCAGAAATAATTTGCTAAATATTTGCAAAAATTTGACTTACCAGAAAAAAGAAAAACAAAAACAAAAAACAAAAAAACCCCACGTATCTGCATTATCCATTATATAGTACAGGGTGGTTCACCTCACACAGCTTTCGGTGTCCCACTTGGCTCTATATACGTTTAGTCAATAAGTCCTAATGTCCTGTCTTCTCCGCATACAGAAGGGCAGCTGTGTTATTTCGCTTCACCAGACGTCTTTCCACATCGGCTCAGGCTGCGTTCCCATATCCCAAGTTAGAAATGGACTTTATTCTGGCAAAGCAAGCCGCATATTTTTTGTCCAGAGCTGTCTGCAAAATATTTTATCCATTTTTATTCAAATGAGGTAATCCGAGACGAAGGGGAATACAGACATTAACAATAAAATGGAGATATGCGTGCGTCTAAGTATCAACTCTGGAATAAGAATTTATCATGATCTCTGCAAGGTATTTAACTCCAGGAGAGTCGTTATCATTTTTATTTTATTTTAAAATCTAAATAGTATGATCTAGGTGTACATTAATCATTCCCTTCTTAATCCCCAATCTCATCATCATCTATTGAGCCATTAATTATCCATGGCTGCACTATCAATTGTCACTAATGTTATTATAGATGTGTAGAATCCCAAAATAAATAGATTATAAAGGGATATTTATCAAGGCAGAAACAGGTGGTACCTTGGGGTAAAGAGCTAAATAAAGAGCAATCGCCATGGAAACCAACACAATAGTTCTCAAAATATTACACTTTGCAGCCAGAACAGCACCACTGTTTATCCTATACGTCTCCACAATAAAGAATCACTACTACCCAAACACAAAAACAATGCTTAGTAGATATACCCCTATGAAAACATACATGTATTTAGTTATGCTTTTTGTTTCTCATTTAGGGTATATCTAAAAACTGCTTTCTAAACCTACAGATCTCTTGTCTGCAGCCCTTGCAAGCCCTCCCCTTCTACCTTTATCCAGACTTTCTGTGACTGTCCAATCACAGACTTCCCAGTGCAGCTCAATGAGAAATCTTCGCTAGGCAGGTGCTCTGGGTAATTGCCTGTGGTTAGTTCTAACTGAGCTAAACATGCAAGAAGTAACAGGAACTACTGTCTGATTGACAGACAAGAGGGTTTTACAAGATTCATTTAAATAAGTGCCAATTTCTATTGAAATCTGTACTTTGTGTAAAAATGAAAAAAGAGGACAAACTCTTCACACATAAAACACTTACACCACTATAGGCACCCAGACCACTTCAGCTTAATGAAGTGTTCTGGGTGCCAGGTCCATCTAGGGTTAACCCTGCATCTGTAAACATAGCAGTTTCAGAGAAACTGCTATGTTTACATTAGGGTTAATCCAGCCTCTAGTGGCTGTCTCATTGACAGCCGCTAGAGGTGCTTCCGCGCTTCTCAGTGTGAAAATCACAGTGAGAAGATGCCAACGTCCATAGCAAAGCATTGAGAAATGCTTTCCTATGGACTGATTGAATGCGAGTGCGGCTCTTGCTGCGCATGCGCATTCAGCCTTGACTTGGGAAGAGGGAGATTTCCCCAGCGCCGAGGGAGCCCGGCACTGGAGAATGGTTAGTGATTAACCCCTTCCTCCCCCTTCAGCCCGGCGGGAGTGGGACCCTGAGGGTGGGGGGGACCTAGAGACCCTATACTGCCTGGAAAACGTGTTTGTTTTCCTGGCACTATAGTGGTCCTTTAAGTGTTTGTTGGGGGCATAGTGACAGATCCCAGGTGTCAGGGAAAGCAATTCATTTTATTATCTGTTATTCCCTCTTCCAATAGAGTATTGGAATATATCTTCTGCACATGAACTGGTTCCTAGGAGCTTGTTTGTTCCCCAAGTGTAAATGATTCACCTCTTATAATGTGGGCTATGTTAGAGAATAACCGTTCACCTTCCAATTCCAATACACGCAGGATGGATGGGAGTCTCTTGTGCCCCAGATGGACACGTTTCATTTGATGAAATTGTCAGATTCTAAACATTTCCATGCATTTTGAAGTTAAGTAAGAAGCTAATTTCCCAAATAACTGTTTAGTAAATCCTCACACCTTCCACTGTGATCCGATGCAGCAGATATCAAAAGCATTTACTAAGTGTCTCCCCCTCCCCAGTAATGCAGTGAGATTGTGTTACACACACATGCTGGGGGAAGATAATATTCCGTGTTATGGCTGGGAGTTGTCTGCCCAGGATTAGTAAGTCTAGCAGCTATTTGTGGGCTGTCTGGAGCAAGTTCACAAGGGTCACTTATTCCACAACAATTTAAATAGCTCAACCAGAGGAATTTAGATTTTCATTCCAACATTCTTCAGGCAAATCTAAATATATTGCTTACATAGTCTGCATTCTTGTGTTAGGGTTATGTGTATCATAGACATAGAAAATACTAAATATATTCGTAAGGGAAACCACAACGGAATCAGTCTCGTCACATGCGTATTGTGCTTATAGTCTGTATTGCTTACTCATTAAATGGTAAATTATGCTGGCAATTGATTTACTAAATTTAACTCAATGCTGACAATCCTACAAAATCTCCAATTTGTATTTATTTATTTTTTAAACTGAATTTTTCCAGGTCATCAATCTGGGCCCAAGATGAGGCCCCACCCTTCCTTGTACTATATTACTCTGTGCACTATTGTATGTAAATGAGGCTGTTGTGGGTTTAAAATATGTGTGCTATGTCTAGTAAAGGCAGTAGGTGTTTTAGCCTTCACCATGTGTCGTCTGGTGTTTGGGGAGAGGGAAATAATCTGATGATTTAAAGGAACACTATAGTCACCTAAATTACTTTAGCTGAATAAAGCAGTTTTAGTGTATAGATCATTCCCCTGCAATTTCACTGCTCAATTCACTGCCATTTAGGAGTTAAATCACTTTGTTTCTGTTTATGCAGCCCTAGCCACACCTCCCCTGGCTATGATTGACAGAGCCTGCATGAAAAAAAAACTGGTTTCACTTTCAAACAGATGTAATTTACCTTAAATAATTGTATCTCAATCTCTAAATTGAACTTTAATCACATACAGGATGCTCTTGCATGGTCTAGCAAGCTATTAACATAGCAGGGGATAAGAAAATCTTAATTAAACAGAACTTGCAATAAAGAAAGCCTAAATAGGGCTCTCTTTACAGGAAGTGTTTATGGAAGGCTGTGCAAGTCACATGCAGGGAGGTGTGACTAGAGTTCATAAACAAAGGGATTTAACTCCTAAATGGCAGAGGATTGAGCAGTGAGGCTGCAGGGGCATGTTCTATACACCAAAACTGCTTCATTAAGCTAAAGTTGTTCAGGTGACTATAGTGTCCCTTTAAAGCATGTCCAGGGCTGTAAGCACATTAGCCTGGTCCAGGGTGACAAACGGCCCTCAGTAATCCCAGTCATGCCTCAGTGACTGGATATGAAGTGCTCCAGGGTAGCCCTGATCGCTACGAGGAAGCAGACATGGCGGAGGTACTCGGTCGGAGTACTGGCGCTCCGTCACAATTGGTGGCAAGCAGCGGGATACAAACCTCACAGAGAAGAGGACAGATAGCCAGCAATAAAACAAAGGCAATGCTGATAGCAGAGCTAACAGAGGAAGACCAGTCCCGCAGCATTACACCTGCAACTATGGAGACTAAATTTAATAGGGAAGTGAAATGCCGGCTAGCTTTCTACAGAGAGAACCCCCTGATGGAGATCATCACAATGACTCTTGCACAAGTAGATGCCTACATGTCCGCACAGGTGGAACGGGAGAACCAACTTTGATTAGCAGAACAGCGCTCCCTGGAAAGATTGTCAGCTACCACACAGACACTGGAGGTAAAGACAGGGATTCCCCATGATGCAATTAAACAGTTTGTAGAAACAGAGGAAGATATAGATAGGTTCCTGCAAGACTTTGGGTGCGCATCTTGGCTGGTAAACTGTCAGGCAGAGCAGTTGAGGCGTACAGAGCCGTCCCAGATGAAGAAAGTACAGACTATGTTAGGGTGAAGGAGGTAATCTTGGCGAGATATGCCATTACTCCCGAAGCATACAGGAGACGCTTTCAGGAGATGACAGGAGAAAGACTCTCATGCAGTGAGCAGCCCTAGCATGGTTCCAAGCCAGCCAAGCCAACACTGAAGAGGAGATCCCGCAGCTGACGGGCTCAACCCAGAAGTACAAGAGTGGGTAAGAGATAGAAAACCCACTACCCTGACCAAAGCTGTCCGCCAAGCTGATGAATACCAGGACACTCGCAGGAAGCAGTGACCCAGTATCAGGCCAATGCCCAGACCCCTCAGCATCAAACCAGGAAGCAGTGACCCAAGCAGTACAGCAATCTCAAGTGCACAACCCAGGGGCGGACTGAGAACCCTCAGGGCCCCCGGGCAAAATAAATCAAGGGCTCCCTTACAGGCCCCACCCATACTCCACAGCAAGCGCCACCCATGTCCCACCTCCATGCACCGCCTCCAGCCACACCCTACACAATCTTTAGACACAAGGAACAAAAGTGCAATAATTCCTTCAAGGCCCCACTAGAGACTACAATTGAGGGCTAATGGGCCATGGAGGGGGGTCTTTCTAGCAGAGGCTATCTCAGTGTCCTTTAGAGAGTGTGTTAGAAAGAATCCCCTCCAGGCCCTATTAGAGACTACAATGGAGTCTAATAGGCTTGGAAGGGGGTCTTTCTAACAGAGGCCATCTCAGTGTCCCTGCTGGAAACAGTCGCCTCCAGGCCCCAGTAGAGACTACAATTGAGGGCTAATGGGCCATGGAGGGGGAGAGTATTCTAGCAGAGGCTATCTCAGTGTCCTTTAGAGAGTGTGTTAGAAAGAATTTCCGCCAGGTCCCATTAGAGACTACAATAGAGTCTAATGGGGCCTGGAGGGGGGTCTCTCCAACACTCTGGTTCCTATTCACAATATAGCAACACAACATAGCTCGCTGATACCTAGGCCAAGTTGGCTCCTCTTACCTTAATTACTGTTGTTGGCCGGCAGTCTGTGGGCTTGCTGGAAGGCTGTGGGCTTACTGGCTGC
The DNA here is from genome assembly GCF_036172605.1 of Pelobates fuscus. Lineage (NCBI taxonomy): Eukaryota > Metazoa > Chordata > Amphibia > Anura > Pelobatidae > Pelobates > Pelobates fuscus. The sequence continues at coordinate 64,476,991 of NC_086325.1, read as the reverse complement.
GGCTGGCAGGCTGTGGGCTTGCTGGCAGGCTGTGGGCTTGCTGGCTACTGCCGGCAGGCTGTGGGCTTGCTGGCTGCGGCTAGCAGGCTGTTGGCTTGCTGGCTGTGGCTTGCTGGCTGCGGTTGGCAGGCTGTGGGCTTGCTGGCTGTAAGCCTAACTGGTGGCCTGTGGGCTGGCTGGCTACTGGCCAGCCTGTGGGCTGGCTGGCTGGCCGGCCTGTGGGCTGGCTGGCCGGCCTGTGGGCTGGCTGGCCTGTGGGCTGGCTGGCTTGCTGGCTACTGGGGCACTTGGAGATTATTGAAAGAAATAATCCATGTACAATAACCACTACTGCTCTGTGTAGTCGTTATGGTGCCAGGAGGGCCGGGCCCCTCTCCCAGAGTAAGTAGTCAAACCGTTTAAGAACAGTTTGACAACTTACCTGGGGTCTGCTGGGATATGAGGCTGTAGTAGGGTATAGGAGCAGTGGTGCAATGTGTAAGGGGTGCAGTGTGTGTGAGGGGGTGTAGTGTGTGAATGTGTATAGTGTGTGGGGGGGCTGTGTATGTGTGTGGCAATGTTAGTATGGGGGCTGTGTGTGTATGGGTGGGCAGTGTATGTGTGTGTGTGAGGCAATGTGTGTAAATGTGTATGGTGTGTGTGGGGGCAGTGTGTGAATGTGTATGGTGTGTGGGGGTAGTGTGTTTATGGGGCTAGAGTTCACTCTCACCACTGCAACCACAGTGTTGAGAGTGAACTCTAGCCCGTAGCTCCAGGGGTAGAGTTTACTTTCGCCGGAGCCGTAACGTTGCCGTGGTAAGCGCGGCAACGATCTGTGCTCGCGCAAGAAGGACCCAGAGGAGATGCAGGCTGAGCTCCCGGGTCCTCTCTTCCTCCCTCCCCTGCCGGCTGCCCGCACGGTGCCTGCGGACAGGGGAGGGGGCAATTGCCCTCCTCTTACTCCCCCCTACCCCTCTTCTTACCCCCCTCCCCCTCTTCTTACTCCCACCTCTTCTTACTCATCCCTCTTCTTACTCCCCCCTCTTCTTACCCCCTCCCCCTCTTCTTACTCCCCCTCCCCCTCTTCTTACCCCCGCCCCCTCTCTTCTTACCCCCCTCATCTCTTCTTACCCCCCTCCCCCTCTTCTTACCCCCCTCCCCCCTCTTCTTACCCCCTCCCCCCTCTTCTTACTCCCCCCTCCCCCTCTTCTTACCCCCTTCTTACTCCCCCCTCTTCTTAACCCCTTCTTACTCCCCCTCTCTTCTTACTCCCCCTCCTCTCTTTTTACCCCCCTCCCTCTCTTTTTACCCCCCTCCCTCTCTTCTTACCCCCCTCCCTCTCTATTCTTACCCCCTCTCTCTTTTTACCCCCCTTTCTCTTTTTGCCCCCCTCCCCTCCCTTTCTCTTTTTGCCCCCCTCCCCTCCCTTTCTCTTTTTGCCCCCCCCTCCCTTTCTCTTTTTGCCCCCCCCTCCTTTTCTCTTTTTGCCCCCCTCCCCTCCCTTTCTCTTTTTGCCCCCCCTCCCCTCCCTTTCTCTTTTTACCCCCCCCTCTTCCCTCCCCTCCCCTCTTCCCTCCCCTCCCCTCTTCCCTCCCCTCCCCTCCTTTTCTCTTTTTGCCCCCCTCCCTTTCTCCTTTTGCCCCCCTCCCTTTCTCCTTTTGCCCCCCTCCCTTTCTCCTTTTGCCCCCCCTCCCCTCCCTCTCTCTTTTTGCCCCATCCCCTCCCTTTCTCTTTTTGCCCCCCACCTCCCCTCCCCTTCTCTTTTTGCCCCCCCTTACTCTTTTTGCCCCCTCCCCTCCCTTTCTCTTTTTGCCCCCCTCCCTTTCTCTTTTTGCCCCCCTCCCCTCCCTTTCTCTTTTTGCCCTCCCTCCCTTTCTCTTTCTGCCCCCCCTCCCCTCCCTTTCTCTTTTTGCCCCCCCTCCCCTCTCTTCCCTCCCCTCCCCTCCTTTTCTCTTTTTGCCCCCCCTCCCTTTCTCTTTTTGCCCCCCTCCCTTTCTCCTTTTGCCCCCCTCCCTTTCTCTTTTTGCCCCCCCTCCCCTCCCTTTCTCTTTTTGCCCCCCCCCCTCCCCTCCCTTTCTCATTTTGCGCCCCCCCCCCTCCCCTCCCTTTCTCATTTTGCCCCACCCCCCACCCCCCCTCCACCTGTAGCGTGGCCGAGCTGCTGTGCGGTACGCGGTGCCCGGCCGGAGTGATAGGAAGGTGCACACTGAGTGTGCACCTTCCTGTCAGTCCGGCCGGGTACAGGAAACAGAAACTCCTGTTCCGCGCGGAACAGGAGTTTCTGTTTCCTGTACCCGGCCGGACTGACAGGAAGGTGCACACTCAGTGTGCACCTTCCTATCACTCCGGCCGGCACCACGGCCACGCTACAGGGGAGGGGAGGTGAAAAGCTGCAGCCGCCTGAGGCTCGTAAGAGAGCGCTCAGGCGGCTGCAGCATTTAAAGGGGCGGCCGGGCCCCCTGATGGCGGGCCCCCCTCCCGGCCGGGCCCTCGGACCATGTCCGAAGTGCCCGACCGGTCAGTCCGCCCCTGGCACAACCCCAACTCACCAGCACCCCGACACCCAGCATGCATCGGAGTACAGTGTTGTACACTACCAGAGGAACTGTGCTTAAAGATCGAGCCAAGCTTCAGGGATTTGAACAGGGTCACCTTCCCCAGCACAGGCAGCAGGCCACTACTATCCTGCTCACAAGCAGTAACAACCTATCCTCAGACCAATGCTCAGGCCCCGGATGACCCACACTGCACCACAACTACCACGGGGGGGTGGGGGGGAGTCCTCCAACTCGCAGGCACCCAGATACCCGTCCCGCAGTGGGGTACAGTGCCACAGGTGCAAGCAGTTTGGGCACTATCCACGAGACTACCCAGAGCAGGAACAAAGCTGCATGGATTCGACCAGGGTTGCCCCCTCTAACATGGACAACGGCCCCCTACTATCACGCAAAGGTTCCCTCAGTCGTACCCAAGTTTGAATCCAACAAGGAGCAATTGGGTACCCTTCACGAAGCCGACCAGGTGCAAGCCGCTACGGAGCACCATCGCCAATCCATCCAGCTGAACGGAAAGCCAGCTCTAGCTACACTTTTATTCCCTTTTGTTTGGATGGGGTTATTTTATGCTTTTATTATGTTTTGGGGTATTTTTAAGTTTTTATAAATGTGACAAAAAGTGAAAAAGTGGAGAGCTTAAAAAAGTGCTAGTGCTTTTATATTTACCCTCAGTACATTGGTATATCACGGGTATGCAGTGAATATGTAAAAGAAGGAGACAAAAACAAACATAGTGCAGATGGTAATATATGTGGAATTGGAGATAATAAATGATAAGATCCACTCACATGCACCACAGCCTGTAGTTACTGGCTCTGTAATCAACGCCGTTATGCCTTTATGGTAGCATACCACCATCCATCGAGTGAATCTCCTGTTTGTAGATATATTAAACAAAAAAAGAAAGAGGAAAAACTCCAATGGTACAGTATTGTGTCTTCTTTTATACCCAGGCTTAAAAATGTCTTAAGCTCACCTTATTCAGAGCCCATAAATCCTGGCTCTGGAATTGAATGCCTGTTGCCTAATTCAGGGATGACAAAACCTCAAATGGATCCCTTCTGAAGCTGGGAATCATATAGAACCGGAACTGTGTGAAGTTGATTATACAAATGTATTGTCAAAATATAGGGATCCCCTGTACTGTAAGGAAGGGGAGGCATGACTGCTGCCACACAGTAAGGGGCAGGGCCGGACTGGGGATACGAAGCAGCCCTGGAAAAAAATCTATGCCAGCCCCATAAGTCATTGTGCTATGTAGGGTGTATATATATATATATATATATATATATATATATATATATGCAATTGAAATAGTTGGCTGCACTCTCGGATTTCCTTAAAACTTAACTTTTATTGAAATATTTAAGAGAAGATCAACGTTTCAGTCCCTCTTGTGGACTTTCATCAGGATCATGATGAAAGTCCACAAGAGGGACTGAAACGTTGATCTTCTCTTAAATATTTCAATAAAAGTTAAGTTTTAAGGAAATCCGAGAGTGCAGCCAACCAGTGGCGTACACACAACCCATGGGTGCGAAAACTGATCCGGGCCCCTCCCCCCGCGCGAGCGCGTACTCTGCGCAGGCTGGGGCCGCAACACATGGCGGCGGGCACCTGGTCGCAGGGCTGCGACCCGTGCGACCACGGTATGTATGCCAGTGCATGCATAAACACATACACTTAAAGGACCACTACAGACACCCAGATCACATCAGCTCAATGAAATGGTCTGGGTGCCAGGTCTCTCTAGTTTTAACCCTGCAGCTGAAAACATAGCAGTTTCAGAGAAACTGCTATGTTTCACTGAGGGTTAATCCAGCCTCTAGTGGCTGTCTCATTGACTGCCGCTAGAGGATTTTCTGCGATTCTCACTGTGAAAATCACAGTGAGAAGACGCTGAACGTCCATAGGAAAGCATTGAGTAATGCTTTCCTATGGGCGGTTTGAATGCGTGCGTGGCTCTTGCCACGCATGTGCATTCGGAGCTGAGAGGCGGATGGGGACGGAGAGATCCCCAGCGTTAAGGGAGTCCGGCGCTGGAGAAAGGTATGTGCTTAAGACACACACACACACTCTCATGAACAGACGCGCACATTTACTGACAGACACACACTCAGTGACAGACGCACACAAACATACTCAGTAACAGACACACACACTAACACACACACACTAACACACACACTCACTAACACTAACACACACACTCTAACACTAACACACACACTCACTAACACACTCACTAACACTAACACACTCACTAACACACACACTCACTAACACTAACACACTCACTAACACACTCACTAAAACACACACTCACTAACACTAACACACTCACTAACACACACACTCTAACAATAACACACACTAACACTAACACACACACTCTAACACACACACTCACTAACACACACACTCACTAACACACACTCACTTACACTAACACACACACACTCACTAACACACTGACTAACACACACACTCACTAACACACTCACTAACACACACACTCACTAACACTAACACACTCACTAACACACACTCACTAACACACACTCACTAACACTAACACACACACTCACTAACACTAACACACACACTCACTAACACACTGACTAACACACACACTCACTAACACACACACTCACTAACACTAACACACACACTCACTAACACACTGACTAACACACACACTCACTAACACACACACTCACTAACACACACTCACACACTCACTAACACACTCACTAACACACACACTCACACACTCACTAACACACACACTCACTAACACTAACACACTCACTAACACACACACTCACTAACACACTCACTAACACTAACACGCACACTCACTAACACTAACACACACACTCACTAACACACACACTCACTAACACACACACTCACACTAACACACTCAAACTTTTTTTTTTATTATTTAATCCCCCCAGCCTCCTTACCTGTGGGAGAGCTGGGGGAATTCCCTGGGGTCCAGTGGTGTTGCTGGCCCTGCTGTCACCCGGCTGGCTGTTGGGCGCGCGAGGGAGCACTGTCCCCTGGGTGTTCCCTCTTCAGCTCCCTCGCGCGCCGCGTACTGATGCCGGAGCCGGAAGATGACGTCATCTTCCGGCTCCGGTTTCAGTGCGGTGCGCGAGGGAGCTGAAGAGGGAGCACCCAGGGGACAGTGCTCCCTCGCGCGCCCGACAGCCAGCCGGGTGACAGCAGGGCCAGCCTCGGGGGGCCCGGAGGTGGCCGGCTCCTGGACCTCCCAGCAGAAGAGGCTGGCCCTGTGGGTACATACCTGGGTCGCAGGGCGGCCGGGCCCCCTGGTGGGCCGGGCCCGGTCGCAGCCGCGACCCCTGCGACCCTGGTATGTACGCCACTGCAGCCAACTGTTTCAATTGCCGGGATACTGGAGCCCTGGTGATGCATCCGGCCACACAACTTTGAAGCCTGAGTGCAAGGTACAACAGCATATATATATATATATATATATATATATATATATATATATATATATATACAGGGCTGCCATCAGAAATTTTGGGGCCCCTGACACAGCTCAAGGTCTGGGCCCCCCGGTGCCTGCACCCGAGTCCGCCCAAAGAGCTGCCCCCCCACCCCCGAGTCAGCCCACAGGGATGCAGTATGTATTGATTCTAGTGTGTGTATAGTGGATGTAAAATGTGTGTAGTGGATGTGGTGTGTGTTTAACGGATGCAGTGTGTATAGTGGATGCAGATTGTACATTTGTGTAATGTATGAGGTGTATATTAGATGCAGAGTGTGTGTTTATAGTGAATGCAGAGTGTGTGTGTGTGTGTGTGTGTGTGTGTTTGTGTAGTGGATGTAGTGTTTGTGTGTATTAAATGCGATGTGTATAGTGAATGCAGATAGTGTGTTTGTATAGTGGATGTAGTGTGTGTGTGTAGTGACTGCAGAGTGTATGTTTGTGTAAGGATGTAGTGTGTGTAAATTTTAGTGAATAGTGTGTGTATATGTTAGTGTATAATGTGTGTAAATGTTAGTGTATAGTGTGTGTAAATGTTAGTGAATAGTGTGTGTAAATGTTAGTGAATAGTGTGTGTAAATGTATGGGGCTGCAAAATGTGTGGGGAAAAGCCTACATTTTTTTTTCCATCCATTAATAGTAATGTTTTATTCCCCCCTCCCTGTATCTCACCTGTGGCCATGGAGGGGGGAGATCACATTGGCTGGAGCCCTGGAGCCAGAGGTCCTGAGGCATGGTGCAGCCCCCCGCTACCTGTATTCTGCAGGGGGCACAGCACACTTGAAATATACTGCCCAGCTACTCTGCTCTGTAGAAGTCTTGCGAGCCGTGCGGAGCGTTGCCATGGTAACCCGTGGCAACGCTCTGACGATCGTGTCGCTCGCGAGACTTCAACAGAGCAGAGTAGCTGGGCAGTATATTTCAAATGTGCTGGGCCCCCTGCAGAATACAGGTAGCGGGGGGCCCGCAGTGCACACATATATAGCGTTAATCGCTATATATGTGTGCACATAGCTAATGTGGGGCCTGGGATGACCTGAGCAGTCCGGGCCCCCCAGGACCGCCGGGCCCATGACAACTGTTATGGTTGTAATGCCCTGATGGCGGCCCTGTATATATATATTGTGACCGAAAGCAAGGAATTGTGCTGGAAGGAACCTATATACCTCCCCAGATTTTGCAAGGTTCTTACTTTGTGTAATTAGCCCCAGGGAAATGTGGTATGTTATAATGAATGTTGCACTTTAAATATGTGTATATTTGGGCCCTGGGGTGGAGCACCTGGAGAGTAGGGTGAGCCAGTAGGGTGGGCCACATTTTGGAAGTTGCTTGTAACCTACAGGTGAGAAGTCCAGTTCCAGAGTTTGAATCCTAATCTAACTCACCTGAAAAGGATTGTCAATTACCAGTGCTATTAAGTACTCCCCTGCCAAGGAAGGAGGGAGATTGTGTTTGGTTTCTGTGAGTGGAAACAGAGAGCTGAAAACCTGAAACAGTAAGGTTGTTTATGTTTATGTTTATGTTGGGAAATGGACAAGCCATCCAACCCAGTTAGCTAATTATTTTGTTTAGTTAGTGCTCAGAAGAGCAAGGCTTTTGTTTGATATATTTTTGTTACCTTTATACCTTACTGTGCATTTATTTTGGAACCTCAATAAAAGAGCAAGTTAATTTACCTCATCCAGCGTGTGAAGTGTCTCTAAAGCCTGAAAAGACTGTGTGTAACATCCCAATCCCAGGACAAGGTACCAAGGGAAAGGAGTACTTTTGTCACAATATATATATATATATATTACTGATACATTTCTTCTTCTAATTCAAAACATTAGTTCTTTCAGGGTAATTAAATTATACAGTAAAGTATACTCACACACAGACACAGACAATCTTACTGATGCACACAAATAGGCTCATTGACAGACAATCTCAATGACACACACACAAATTTAGTACAGACAAACTCTGATACACACAAGCTTACTACAGACAAGCTCACTGTCGCACACACACACTCACTACAGACAAGTTCACTGATGCACACACACTCTCCCTACAGACAAGCCCATTGACACACACATGCTCCCTACAGAAGAGCTCGCTAACACACAGATTCACTACAGACAAGCTCACTGACACACACAAACTCACTAGCAGGCGCAGGCTCCCTCACTAGCAGATGCGCGCACACACACACACACACACACAGAAGCTCGCTCACTCACTAGCAGATGCGCACACACACAAAGGCAGACAGTCACTGACACCGAGGCAAACATCCACACATACAGAGATAGGCAGACAGCCACACACACAGGCAGACCGTCACACACACGCAGACAGTCACATACACACAGTCACACACACACAGGCAGACAGTCTAACACACACACACACACAGGCAGGCAGTCACACACACACAGTCTCACACACACACAGTTACACACACAGTTACACACACACAGGCAGACAGTCACACACACACAGTTAGACACACACACACGCAGACAGTCACACACACACGCAGGCAGTCACACACACACACAGTCACACACTCACACACACACACACAGTTACACACACACAGGCATACAGTCACACACACACACACACACACAGAGGCAGACAGTCACATACACACACACACACTTACAGGCAGTCACACACATACACACTGACCTGCTTCTTACCTCCTGCTTGGAGCTCCTGGAGGCAGGGTGTTGGGGAAGCAGGGACTCCTTCCTGCTTCCCATGCCGCATTAATCAGGCCCCGGCCGCACAGCAAGCTCCGCCTCCGCCGCACAGCAAGCTCCGCACCCGCCACACAGCAGGCTCCGCCCCCACCGCAATTTATTTTTTTTAAATGATCCCGGCCGGCCATGTCTGAGCTGTGCCGGCCGCCTTGCTCCCATGGGGCTCTGTGCGGCTGCACAGCTCACACATGGCCGGCCGGGATCACAGGAGGCTAATCAATGATTAGGGCTGTCAGCCCAGCCCCAGGTGCCGCGGCCCACCGGGAAATTTCCCGGTATCCCGGTGGGTCAGTCCGGCCCTGGTAAGGGGTGTGGATTTATGGGGATACAATTGTGGCAATATGGGGACAGTATAAGTATGTGTGCAAGAGGAGGGTACTAACCATTCCTAGAAAGAAGGCTGGAACAGCTTTGTGAGGAGTGGATTGTCTTACCTGATTGCTGATTTCTTAAGATGGCTGCAGTGTCTAAGGATGCCCTGATTGGGATGCTGCAGGCTTACCTTTCTTCTCATGGAGCTGGCTCTCTGGCTGAGGTGATGGCCGGTTTACCCCAGGAGGTGAGAGGAGAGGACCTGCAGGAGGCAGAGAGCCCATCACTGGCGAGTGGTAGGAGGCCTTGGCGGTCTAGGACTCCTACTCGTCTTTCCCCGAGCCCATTGAGACGAGGTGGCGGTGAGGCGGCTGGTCCGGTCAGGAGAATCTCCAGGATCGTTGATGGCGTGGTGAGCGGTGGATCCCGGGCTACCAGGAGGCGGCCGCGGGCTGCCAGGTGGCGGCCGCGGGCTGCAAGGATGTCGGTGAGTCGGGCCCAAGATGGTGGAGCGTGGGAAGAGCACTCAAGGAGTCCCCCTTCTTTTTTTGGCCGCACCGGAAATGACGCGATCACGCAGGACGGCTGTACGGAGCGTGGTTACGCCGGCAGTGAAGGGCGGCGCGCACGTGATGACGTCACGTGCGCATACATCGCGGAACCCAAAAGTGAGGGAAATTCGGTGCCTGGAGCCTTGGGAGAGCCAGGAGGGAGCTGCAGCATGGGACAGGAGGCACCAGAGAGGCAATGTGGCGGGGGCCGGCCCCTGGCTGATGAAGGCCCAGAAGGAAGACGGAGAATGGTCACTACCAGCAGCCCAGCTGGTAGTGGACCCAGCAACTGGCGGACCGGCCGGATGCTAGCTGACCCACAGGAGTCGGAGTCAGGATCACATGACTCAGATGAGCAGGACCAACAGGGAGATTGTGGCGACTGCCCTGGAGAGCCGGCTAACGTGACAGCTCCTGTCAGCGGTGAGTTGGCCTGCGCTAGCGCTTGGGGTAGCCTAGCTGGGGGGCAGGGCGTGGCAGGGGGTTCACATCAGGATCAAGGGGACTTGCTGCGCCTGCTTAGGGAGGTCATAGGTTGCCACCCACTGCGCGCAGCAAGACCCATAGGGAGGTTGTAGCTAGGTTGCCACCCACTGCGCACAGCGAGACACATAGGGGCCTGGGGGTGCAGTCCCCAGCAATGCCGGCATGGGGAGGGGTGTTCTGCCCTCCTCTACCCGGCTGTGAATTGTCTCCTTTGGGCAGTCGAGACATGTGATAAGATTTTAAAGGGAGAGTTTATAGATTTCCTCTCGCTGGTCCCTCCTGAGAAGGACTCCGTGGATAGGCCACGTCGTGGCATCCCCAGGACACGGAGAAGAGCAAGCAACTCCCACGGACGTTTGGGAATTGGTTGCAAGGTTTTGCCATGTTCGCTAGTATCCTAACCAGGAGTTTTCCGGAGCGGGCGCCTTCCTTGTTCGGCTATCTAGACCTTATTTGGGGTGCATATAAGGTTTATGGCGGGCAGAGCTGGTACCGGTATGACCAGCAGTTATGCCAAAAGATGGCGGCGTGTCCCGGGTTAGATTTTAGTACCCAGGATGGTAGCCTATGGCTGCTGATAATGACTCCCAGTCATCCTTCCCCCTTTTCAGGAGCAACCGGCTGGTTCAAAAAAAGGAGTGTGCTGGCTCTTTAATGAGAGCCACTGCAGGTGGTACTCCTCCTGCCGGTTTAGGCATGAGTGCTCGCATTGTGGAGGGGCTCACCCCGCAATGCGCTGCTTTAAGAAGGCGAGGCAGCATGTGCCTAAGGTGGGGGGGCGGGACGACAAGGCAAAGGGGGAAGACTCCAGCTTTACTCTAGACGCCACGACACGGTGGTGCTGGGGGAAGTGTTTTCCATGGGTTTTTGGATCCCCTTTGTTTTTTTTGGCTCTTTTCAGATGATTCATCACTTGTCCTACCTGGCTGGGAGTTCAGTGAATGATGACATTGACAGAGAGTTCAGCAGGGTCCAGTATGCCTCTTTTGATCGGGCTCTGTCGCTGGTTAGAAAAGCTGGAGATGGGGCACTCATGACAAAATCTGATATTGAATCGGCCTTCCGGTTATTGCTGGTTCACCCGGAATGTTTTCACCTTCTGGGTTGTCAGTTTCAAGGGTCATATTTTTATGACATGTGCCTTCCCATGGGTTGTGCAATTTCCTGTTCCTATTTCGAAATGCTTGCTTCGTTTTTGGAATGGGTAGTTGTTCAGTTCTCAGGTATTGCGTCGGTTACGCATTATCTCGATGATTTTTTGTTTGTGGGAAGACAGAAGGGCCGCTTACCAGATTGTTGTTTCTTGGTAAAGAAATCGACTCGATTCGCATGATTTTTCGCCTGCCCGACGAAAAATTAGTGGTTCTGTTGAGGATGGTAGATCTGGTGAAAGGGGCTAGGAAGGTCCAGCTCAGAACGTTACAGGTGTTGCTTGGTCATCTAGCGTTCGCTTGTCGCGTACTACCTATGGGTCGGGCTTTCTTTTTTTTTTTTTAATTCTTTATTTTTGTTGTGCATGTATAGATCGCAGGCAAAGCAGAGGTGCCCCAAGAGCAGTCCTCCAGCTTTTCTTACATTCAGAGTGCGGGGCACAAAAAGAGCAGGCACATTTTAAGGTTTTGACATTATACAAGTTAAGAACATCCGCTTAGGTGTGTAGCAGTACGATTAAGTAAGTAAACTAAATTTACGTTTTGGCTATGCTCGTGGTAGGCTAGAGTAACATTTTTATAACAAGTAAAAATTTAAAAAATTAACATGCATTTGTCTACGCCGAGGCGTAACTCTATGGAAAGGTATGTCAGCAAGCTTTCAGGAACAATAGGGGGGATCAATGTTACCACAGTAGCGATGACTGCATCAACTATTCTCTGATGGTGGTTAGAGATTGAGTGAGGGTGGTTACGTGCATAGTGGGATTCTAAGGTCCCTAAGTTAGGGGTACCATGTCATAAGGAGGTATGCGCAGGGAGATATGTGTGTGTGTGTACAATAATAATATGGGTATTTGAAGGGTTAACAGAATGAAAAAACGATATCTGTGTTTCTTGTGCGGTGATGGTGGTGGTTTGTTTGTTGTCACCTTCCCTTGTCTCTCTCCCCGTGTTCAATTAAACAGTTGTGGGGTCCCATGATGGCTGTGTCACCCGAAATCCGAACAGCCTCCATGGAGCGCCGCCATATTGGACGCACTTGGGCCTCGAGCTTGTCTCCACATGTCTCCGATTGTGAGTCCTGGAGTAGGTTTTGCCATGATCGTTTTCTTTGTTTTCCGCCCCATAGTGTTGGGCGTGTTCAGAGGGTTTTTGTGAATAGTTGGGGATCTTTCTTTAGTTGTATTCCCCAGATTTCTTCGTTTGTAGCCCGGAGCTCTCGGTTAGTGCGACCGCTCGCTCCTACAGTCAGGCCACGCCCCTATAATTCTTTATTTTTAGTGTGTTTCCAGTTTTACACAATCTCGTCCGACCGCAACAGCCCGGACGGGCACTACACCAGCTTGGGAGGATATGCTGTGCCTGGCTCCTGTTCTCACTCTCCATCAATGCTGTCATGGGTCGGGCTTTCTGTCGACGCTTGTCGTTGGCGATGGTTGGTATCAGGGAGCCACACCATTACATCAGAGTCACGGCCAAGCTGTGGGCGGACTTACAGGTATGGAGTTCCTTCCTAGGCAAATATAATGGGCGGTCGTGCTGGTTGCAAGAAGCGGTGTCGAATTCTGAGTTGAATCTCTTCACTGATGCGTCTGGTTCAGTCGGGTTTGGGGCCTTCTTTAGGGGCAAGTGGTGTGCAGCGGAGTGGCCTCCAGAATGGCGTGAGTTAGACGTTATGCGTAACCTTACCTTCCTGGAACTTTTCCCCATAGTGGTGGCTCTGGCATTGTGGGGTGAGGACCTGCGGGATCGGGTGGTGGTTTTTCACACGGACAATATGAGTGTTGTCCATGTGATTAACCGATCGTCTTCTGCGTCTCCTCCTGTTTTGGCTCTCTTGTGACATCTGGTGTTGCTTAGTTTGCAATGTAATGTGTGGATGCAGGCCCGGCATGTACCGGGGGAGCTGAACGTGGTAGATGACTCTCTTTCTCGGTTTCAGTGGTACCGGTTTCGGGAGTCGGCTCCAGAAGCGGATCGCGAGGGTCTTCGCTGCCCTTCCTACTTATGGGACCTAATTTCGGAGGCTTGATGTCCTTGGTGTCGGACTCCTTGTCTGCCCCTACTTGGAAGGCATACAGGTCGGTATGGGTAGGTTGGTTGGCTTTGGTGGATGGGTCAGTGCGGCTGTTGTCTGATGCGACCTGGGTGGAGATCACTTTAAAGTATCTGGATGCGTTACTCGCTAGTGGTAGGTCTTGTTCGGCGGCAGACAAGGCATTGTCTGCCCTGTCTTTCCTGTTTCGTTTTTTGGGATGGAGGGACATCACCAGGGAGTTTTGCTTACAGAGGGTTATGCGTGGTTGGAGGAGTCGGAGAGGTCCGGACAGACGTTGGCCAATCTCCTTCGACTTGCTGGGTCAATTGCTGGCGGCTCTTCCGGACGTCTGTGTATCACCAGGAGAGTGTCTGCTGTTTCAGGTGGCATTCTCTTTTTGCTTCTTTGGTGCGCTTCGGGTGGGGGAGCTGGTGGCCCCTTCCCGGCAGGCAATTCCCCCTTTACTGCTGTCGGATGTCCGCTGGTCTGATATGTTTGTGGACTTGCATATTCGTAGGTCTAAGACAGATCAGTCAGCAAGGGGCATGTGGTTGCGGGTGGGGCGTACTGGTGGGGTGTTGTGCCGGGTGTGGCTGTTTGGTCAGTATCTGTCCATTCGGCAGTCGTCTGTGGCTTTGCTGGTTCATGCGGATGGGTCTCCGTTGATGCGTTTTCAGTTTGCATCGATGCTGGGTAAGGCATTGCAGTATTGTGGTCGGGATCCAACCGGTTTCTCTCCTCATTCATTTAGGATCGGAGCAGCCACTCAGGCTAGTGTTTAGGGATATTCGGGGTCACAGAGCTTGGGTAGATGGTCATCTCGTAGGTATCAGCTGTACGTGCGGCCTCATTTACTGTAACTTTTCCTCTGTTTTAGGGTGTTCTTCCTGGTATGTTTGGATTGTAGGACACTCTTTCATCTATTGGGCAGCTCGACGGGCAGAGTCACATTCCTATGGTCGAAATTTGGGGATCCCAGCCGAGTTAGCAAGGGTTCTTGGAGGGGTATCCGGGGTCTGTCATGGTGCCAAATCTACCCAGAGTGCGTTTCTCTCAGCAGGTTTGTGTCTGGGTCAGTGGTCATTGTAATCCATGCAGGGGGTAATGACCTAGGGAGGGTAAGGACGGTGGATTTAATACACGATGTACGGCGGGACTTGGCTCGGTGCATGGCATTATTTGCAGAGTGTTGTTTGGTGTGGTCAGAGATTGTCCCCCGTCCTTGCTGGCAAGCCTTGCCGCATGCAAAAGGGTTGGAGAGGGCTAGGCGGAAGTTTAATGTTGCGATTTCAAGGTTTGTTCGATGCCTTGGCGGTGTGTCAGTTTGACACACGGAATTGGAAGGGGACAATCGGAGTTTAATGAGGGCAGATGGGGTTCATTTGAATCCTATTGGGCTGGATATATTTAACGTGGGTATCCAAGGAGGGATTGAAACGGCGCTGTCTGCGGGGGGCGCGATGCCGACAAATAGAGATCAGGGTCGGCAGCGCAGTGGCGAAGGTAATGCAAGACAAGGCTTTGGGGAGTCGCAGCTGCCAGGGCTGATGGCAGAAGGCAGACTGTACGGACTCTTGGAATTATCCGGTATATCTGTCTGTTGGGTAGTCACCCCAACAGCCGACAGGTGGTGATATAAAGCTGGCTGAGTTGATATGTTGGAATAATAAAGCTGTGGCCGTTGCCCTTATCCAATACTCAGGTGTCTTGTCGCTATTGGGGGGCAACGGGAATGTAAGTGGTCTGCAGTCATGGTAAAACAAATAAATAAGTATAAAAACACTCAGTCCTTATTTTTCAATGCCAATACGCGATTCACTCGAATTGAGCTTCCTCACTTGGCTGTGTGTGTTGCTCCAGAAGGTATCCATTTTTAAATGACGCTCTCAAATGAAATCTCCAGTCACATGATGGTGTTGCAGCCAATCATCTTCAATTCCAGAGCCAGGATTTGTTGTGACGTCAACTTATAAAAGTTTATTATACTTCAGTAGAAACAGGTTAGCGCAAGTAATATTTGTTATTCAGTGGTGTAATTTCTTGAGAAGTGTTGTTTCTCCTACAATAAATGTTTATAACTTGCTTATAACATGCGTTTTAGTCTATTAATAAATATCAGACCCTATATAGTTTCCTGCTTGTTTTGTGCAAACCCTGACAACTAATCCAAATCCTGCCAAACTCAGGGTTTGTTGTGCTTTTTATTTTTACATAACTCTATTTCTCCAGTTTCACAAAGTTTTCCAGGAAGGCAAAACAATGTATAAATAATTAGGATGTTCCAAAGCCAGAATCAGTTGGATTATAAACTGTGGTTTCTTTTATTTTTCTGTGATTTAACGTAGATAGCATGGGCTGTTGGCACACCATTTTGGCATCTTAAAAAAATAAATAAAAAATAGACGTAAACTAGATGCTTAATAAAAAATAAAATTGATCTACTGAGTTCACTGAAATTTCAGGCCTGTAAAAATATACACGTGAAACAAAGTAGATACTAGTTTGTTATAAACATTTAGTATTTAAGAAATAGAATGAATGACAATTAAGTTGATGGTAATGGCTGCTTGCAATTCCTCCTATGACATATGCAATAGACGCCTGTGATACCTGTTATGGAGTGTGTGGCATGGCAGGAGACGGAATGATAGTGAGAGAGTGGAAGAGGTTGAGCTATTTACCTGTACCCCTTCTGGTGTCCAACCGGGTTCCACCATCTAACAGATATATGAATTGTGGGGAATTCTGTCACTTCTGGACTCTGTACATGTTTTTGGCAAAGATCTGCTTTAAAGGGGCACTCTAACCAAAATAACCAGTACTGCTCGCTGTAGAGTGCTTGGGCGTTGTCCCCCAGTTTAATGTTAATCTACTAACGGTACTCTCAGCCAATCATTGCCTTCTGTGCTGGTTGAGAATTACATTAAATAAAGCAGACTATGCAGTAGGTACAGACTGCAATGTAAGAGAGGGGCTGGTGGGCTGGGATATAGGATTAATGGCAGTTTTAGTTCAGGTACTGAAATAGAAAGGTGCTAAGTGTATGTAATAGACGGGGTTACACCATGGAAAGTATGGCTACAGGGAGTTGGATGGACAGAACAGCTGATAACAAGATGGTAAAGATAAAAGCAGTTGTTGAAAGACATTTATTGCTCTGTGAAATAACATGAGTTCACACCAACTGCTTTGTTAGTTATGCTGCTTGCATAAATTCTGATGCAAAATGCCTTGCTGTCCATAATTCTGCTACCTTTACCTGGAACAAATTGTAAACAATCACTGTGTCTATTAGCTCAGCCTTGACCCAATGATGTCACTGCTATGGGGTATTGGCTATCATGGTTATTGATACCTCCCAAGTGTCCCGGGTTCGGCTGGACTGTTCAGACTCCTGACCTGTCATCCTGGGTATGTTTCCTGGTGTCCGGCAACAGGGGACACCAGGGAAATTGCCCCAATCAGAGCAGCGGGAGAACATCAGTAGATCTGCTCAAGCTGCCAAAGTAACACCAGAGTCACCAGACATTTTAGAGATCTTTAGCAGCACTCTAACCATGGACAACCTTGAGAATGACTGGCCAGAAAGGCAGAGCCTGTTTAAGATTGTCCAGGTCTCTAGGGAGGGTGACAACTTGGGGCTCCCTCCTAAAACCCCTGGTCTCTGTTTCTGTATGCTGTACAAGTGGTGGCTAGGTGTTGTGTGCGGAGAAGGGTGAGAGTTGTATGGAGGAAGGCTGAGTGTGTCTGCATGTGCTGGCTGAGTGTTGTGTGTGGTAGCTGAATTGTGTGTGCGTGTAGGCCAGTTTGAGTGTGGCTGTTTGTTGTGTGTCCCTTTTATGCTTCCCTTCCCAGCTGGTCCATTGGGGGAGCTCAGTTGTCTGTACCAATATCAGGTACAGGCTGATTTAAGAACACCCTTGTGGTATGAATGATCACTCAATGACTTATAGCGCCGGCTGTGGATCTCTTTGTCATCAAGGTATTGCTACAGACCACAACGCTGTTAGGAGTGATGAGGCATAGGGCTGTGCAGGGCCCAATCAAAGCTGAGCTCCAAACTCAGACAGACCCATTAGGTGACCAGACTTTGTAATCCAGCTCTACTTACAGATTGTCAGTAATAGCAGGCTGGCATGCCCCCTTTTTGGACAGATCCAACTACTTGATGAGCAGTCTTGTTGTGCATTGTCTCTGCCCTTCCTTGTCCACCCCACCTCCTTGCATCAACATCCATAACTCCCATTGCTGCCAGCTATGGTTAATCACTAAAATGTGAACAGTCTGGAATTCAAAGTGAATTTCTATTTTTCAGCCCCAATAGCCTCACTGGAAATATTCCAGTTCAGACTTTTTGCCCAAAATTAGCAATTCTTTTTGAATTCCTGACCATTCACACTTTAGAGAACACGTCTCTGAAAGTCTAAAATCAAAATGCCCGAAAAACAACTAAAAACTTGCAGCTATGGAAAAAAAATGTCATACAAACTGTGTTCTCACATGCTTCCAATAACCAACAAATTATCCCAAATCTGGTGGGATGGTCTTAATTTTGGTTTCCTGTCCCAACATATTTTTTAATCTCGTGTCTAACCTTTGGGAACACAAGCGAAAAGACCCAATATAACGCAGTGCAAGAACTCATTTAAACATGCTTGTACCTGCGTTAGAATTTACCAGGGTATTCCTGTACGTATGAGAATGATTCTGCTGCACTCTGAGTGGGCAATCCATACTGGCTGCCTTTTGGAGCTACCTGCCTTCCTGGGGTGCATATTTACTGGGATTGCAGGGACTTTGACTGCGGACATCACCAGTTATGCTCACATGCCCACCGTATTGCAATTCTGTCTTCTCATCTGGCCATGATGACATGCATGGGATGTTAATTGAGCTTGGATATGGGTAGAATAGCTAGCAGAGAGATGGTGGTCAATTTCAATAGTGTTTTTGACACTGGTTAATTTGTTAATCTGAACTCCCTGAGGATTTACAAAGTAATATAAATCCATAATCTGAACTAGATAAATATTACCAACTGGACCAACCCAATTTTTATTTACTTTATTGGTTTAAAATGTGGCTAGCAAAGAAAAGGTTTGAACAAAGTTAACATGGAGAAAGAGACGGGGACAAATGGCACACCCATAGTACAACAGGAGCTTAGGTCAATCATTGACAGAGCTGCTTATATTCTATCAGGCTTTATCTCAGTGCTGAAAGATAGGTGTAGATAAGACATCAGCTCTTGTCTAAAAAGGGAACAAAATTTCCACCTGGGAATTGCAGACTTAATAGCTTGTAATTTAACTCATGGAAAATCCACTACCAGACCTTTCGTCTGCAGATGAAGACAAGGATATTATGAGTTGAGGATAATATTAGCCATTTGTCATGTGACTGACCTAGAGTGTCCCGTCCTTGTCTGGACTTACAGAATGGCAGGTCATATCTTTCATGTTTCTTTATTTGCGCAACACTGTAATGGAGTGTCTATGAAGTGAATGTCTTTCTTTGTATCTTTTGTAGTGGAAGCAACATGGGTCTATTCAGTATATAGCGTGTTGTGTTGAGTTATTGCAGTTAAGATGATTTTTAAAGAAGGGTATAATAAGTAAATACTAATATTAAAGGGATACGATAGGCATCAAGATAATTTTAGCTTAATGAAGTAGTTTTAGTGTATAGATCATGCCCATGTAGTCTCACTGCACAATTCTCTGCCATTTAGGAGTTAAAGGAAAACTATGGTGCCTGGCACTATATCTCCCTATAGTGCCTCCCTCCCTGCCACTTACCTCAGTCCAATGTCGATGTCCCTTGGCACTTGCTCAGGTCTGCCTCTTCTCTTCCTCCGCCATCAGCCAACGGGGGGAACTAATGTGCATACAATTTTTTCCTATGGGGTTTCGGTTGATGCTGGGTATCCTCATGCATAGCTGGAGGATGTCCAGCCTCAGTTAGGCAACCAAAGGTCGCCTAGCAACCAGGAAGTCCCTCTAGTGGCTGTCTGGTAGACAGCCACAAGAGGTGGAGTTAGCCCATAAAGGTAATTATCACAGTTAATTAATCACTGCAATAATTACCTTTGCTGGATTAAGGGCCCTGGGAATATGCACCCATACCACTTCAATCAGCTGAAGTGGTCTGGGTGTATAGTGTGTCCTTTTAATTCACTCTTGTTTCCATCCATGTGACTAAGAAAAAACAGGAAGAAGAGTCAGCGCTAAACTGCCACAGAAAGATATATAAAGCTTAATAACCGGCTGCACACCTTAACATGGAAGGGGAGTTCCCTCTAATCCCCTAATAGTAAATTGAATACAAAGGTAACAGAAAACAAGGGTGAGCCTAAAAACAATAAAATAGTAAAATAATAGATATAAGTCCAGAAAACTTTACGTAAGTCCAAAATGATACAATCCTCTCGAATGTGTAAGGCACTTGAGAATGGGGTGGGTCTTCACAGATATGTGCTTGTAGTTCAGAAGAACATATAAGAAAGAAAGGAAAAAACAGGACTCCAATGGTACAGTATGTAAATGATACCCAATAATAGGATAATAGTAATAAATATTACTCACACTTTTCAGAGCTAAAATCCAGCTCTGATATTGAATGCGTGAAGTGGAATAATCCCCACTCAAGGATGTGTGAAGTGGCGCTGGTAGATAGGTATATCAAATGAGTCAGAGGTCCAGCGTTGGTATAATACAGCCAAAAAGTAAAAAAGAATAAAATATAGTGCTCTCTGTTTTATAAATAAAACAATATTAGGAGATAAAAACGTACTCACGATATATAGAGCAGGCTATACTGCTCGATGACAGCGTATGGGTGGTATAATCCCCACCTATGGATTCTTTATGCTTCTTTCTTAAGTTCTAAACATCAATGTAGTCAGGTAAAGATAAGAAAAGAAGAAGAAGGAAATAATAAAATCTAATAAAAAAGGAATATGACAGTCAGAATATATGGTGCCAAAAATAGTTCCGTTATTACAATATATGTATATATAAAAATAGTATCTAAACGTGTTTCACCTAAAAAGGCTTCTTCAAGTAGATAATACTTTTTTATCTTTACCTGACTACATTGATGTTTAGAACTTAAGAAAGAAGCATAAAGAATCCATAGGTGGGGATTATACCACCCATACGCTGTCATCGAGCAGTATAGCCTGCTCTATATATCGTGCTGCTAATAAAAAATTAGACCTTACTTTACAGGAAGTCTTTAGGAAAGCTGTGCATATTACATGCGGGGGCGGGGGTAACTAAGGCTGTAAAAGCAAAGTAATTTCATTCCTAAATGCAGAGAATTGAGCAGTGAGACTGCAGGGGCATGATTTATACACCAAAACTACATAATTAAGTTAGAGTTGTTTTGATGCCAATATGTCCCTTTACTCATATAGAGACACCAGATGTTTTTAAAGAATGTAGCTGTTATGGACTATATGCATGTCATATTGCAATGGCCTCCAAACGTTCCCACTTGTGTGATTGCAGTGTAGCAGATCTGGCTTTAAGGTTGCACACAGATCAAGAAACTTGGCCAACATGCACAGTACAAACTGTACACCTACAAGTTGATATCTATTAATACGTTACAGTGACTGTCCTGATACACAATGAGTGGAGTGCTATTGTAATGGCAGCAATCTATTTCACAGTTAATTGATAAACTGGAAAACAAGTGAACATTTATATTGTAGCTGTTTATGGTCTATTTCAAAACATGGGCCTGGAGCTACCACTCCAATAGCCCCTATGCTAACCTTGTCCTGGTTCATCCAATCATAGAGTGAAATAGTCTTCCAGAAAGATGGTAAAAAGTGATCATAAGAAGTAGAGTGAACATGATAATAAGAGATACAGCAAAGACTCCTATTCTGCCTTTTTAGGTAGAACACACAGTGCTGACTGGCCTGTCGATATCACACTTGATGGGACCGACCTGACTAAGCAGGCGGGACGTCCTCAAGTTCTTTGAAGTGTCTGCTATGTGGTGGATCCTGCTTCCAGTTGGGATCCATGTGTAGAGGGGGGGGAACACAAACTTTTATCCTTGCAATAACTTCAACGAACAAGGACATTCTGCCTTTTCTAGTCAAATCCCAAGATAAACTACCTCCTGCAGGATTATTTACCAAAACGAGAATTCAAAGTGCATTTCAAAGGCCAGAGTAGTCAAAATGGAAACATAGCTGACAGAGAATTTTTTCAGTTTGGCTATGTTGTCCTGAAATTTGAAAATCACTATGAATTCTCACTTCAGTGAATATTCCCGTTAGTGTTCCAATGAGAACAATGCTCTCCTGCTCCTCTCTTTACAATGGATAGTTGTATCTGCCGACAAGTTATTTTGAGAATTTGTCCAGGTTGCTGACTATTTCTGACTTCATTTGTTGTTGCTTTTTGTTGGGGGGGGGGGAGGGGGGGAGGGGATAGTGGGGGGTTGTGTTTTTATGTCACCCACACTTAGCAGATACCAATCCTGTGACTACAAATAAGATCTATTTATAAGTTTGAGGAAATGATAACAAGAAACGGGTTCCTAAGAAATCTCGAGAAGGATTTACGAGAGTTCAAGTGACATGTTTGTTCATATTTGGTTAAGTATTTGTTCAATTCTTTGAATCTGATGTAATCTGCAGTGGAGATTGTTAGTCACCTGAATTGTATGAAATGAATAGGCTAGGAAGGCCATTCTCTCAGTTCTCCTGTTACTTAGTACAATAATTCTATACGCATCATGTGTTCTGCGCTGTTATGTGTAAGAATATCTCTTAGTCTTGTATCAACACGTTAACCACACACTGAGCTGGTAAGCCTTATATGTGCATTTTCTGCCAAGACACGGTAGGGTTTTTTTTGTGTTTTTTTTTAATAAACCACTAATTGTGAAGAATTACCAAGGGGATTGAAAAATTTAGACTAACATGGCTATATTGGAAGATATATTGGGGGGAAAAAAATCTCCGTAGCAGCTGTATATACAGTTTAGCTACTTACCCTTTTTATATGTTATTTTTGAAATTAATAAAGTTGTGAATAAACCCAAGTGTATAGTTTAAAGTAGAGTTTCTATTTATATTGGAGTAACACTGAAAATGTTCTCATTAATTACCTTTAGCTTTTAAAATGAATCTTCTGACCACTGCAGATTTAGTTTTCCAACTAATCTTGCCCAAATATATAAATATCACTTTGAATTCACTTTGCACTCTGAGTAATTCACACTTTAGTAAATAAACCGGACAAGACTATTGACAACTGCCAACTGTCCTGTTTTTGCTGGGACAGTCCTGGCAAGTTGGAATCTGTCACGGGTAATTCACTCTGCCGGGACAGTTCCGGCAACTTGCAAGGCTATTAACTAAAGTGAAAATTCAAAGTAAATTTCGAATTTAAGACCAAAGTAGCCAAATTGAAAGCATAGCTGACTTACATTTGTTTTTTTTTTGCTTTGACTATTTTGACCTTAAATTTGAAATTCACTTTGAACTCTACCTGTACGGTGTAAATTGCTGCAAATTCAAAGTGAATTTAAAATGTATAATTCAAATAATTAATAATAGCTGAATTAGGCAAAATAGTCAGCTATAATTCTAATTTAATTCTTCACTGTGAATCAATTCACACTTTAGTGAATAACTGTAAAACAGCCATTTGAGTTGAGCTAATGGAACTAATGCATTAATGGAAGGTTTCAACAGTGTTTTCCAACACTTCAATGAGAGAAAAAGTCACACGTACTGTTTTTATTTCACGTTCTCTTCAGTAGCAGCTTATAAATGTCACATTTATTCGAAGCCTTAATAGCAATATATACAAACTTCTAGCCAAACTGACTTATTGGACTTAATTAATTCCCAGAAGGGAACGCTGAAACATATTTAAAAACCCAAAACACATTTTTAACCACTGAATTCACTTTATTTGTGACAAACTGTTAGTTGGCTTAAAGGGACATTCCACTGACCAAATACAAAAGAAAGCAAAACTCACAGTTTAGTAGATATACCCCAATAAAAACATGCATGTGTTTAAATGTACATTTTTACATTGGGAGTATATCTTAAACTGCTTGGAAACTTGCAGATCTCCTATCTGCAGCCTTTGAAAACCCTCCTCTCCTAACCCCGCCCCAAACTTTGTGGCTGTCCAATCACAGACTTCCCAATGCAGCTCAATGAGAAGTCTTTGAAAGGTGGGTGCTCTGGGCAATTGCTGCCTCTTGAGTTTAGCTCCACTGAGCTAACCAAACCAGGAAGTAACAGGACTGGTTGTCTGACTGACAGTCAGGTGGGTGTAACAAGGTTTATTTATAAAAGTGCCAATTTCTATTGAAATCTGCACTTTTTGTAAAATTAAAAAAAGAGGACACACTCTTAACACATAAAGCATTTCAGCTAGTTAAAGTGCTTTAGTTGTCTGGAGTGACAATTTAAGGAAAACAAGTGTGTAGGATGTGGCACATGAGTTGAAAACCATGGGATTTAAAGTGTTGTAAATGCTGGAGGTACTTAATAGGTTGATAAATATACAAGTGGGGAGTCCACATGCCTTCAATTTGTTGTCTGATGTAACTCCCATAACTCTCTTTAAGAGTTACACTTTACATTTACAATATCTCCAGTGTCTACATGGAGCTAGTGGGGTAAGAGAGTATACTGCTACAATCGTCCAAACTGTCCTGATTTGGGTGGGATGATCTGATTTTGGATTTTGTTCCTGGGTGTTCCATATCCAGAGACATTATTGATCTCTGTCTCCAGCCAGTAAAGTATTCGCAGGTGGGTAGGTGTTCTCGTCCTGTACTGAGGAAACTAATACCTTGCAAAGATCGCTCTTTGTATAGCTTGCTCTGAGTGGGACTTGCCAGGACGATGTCCGTCAGGCTGGTATGCGTTCATGCCAAGCAGTCAAGCACCTTCTCTGTAACGTTCCGCCCACTTTCCAGATTGGACCACAGATTTTTGCATCCCTTCAAATTCACATGAAAATCGTGAGTTATGCTGCTGTACAGGGTGGGCCTTGGAATAAAAGCCCCTTCACACAGCCACAGCTGACCTATCTATAGTTCCTGCACACTGCCAGCATTATTCACTACAGTGTGAATTGTCGAGAATTTTAAGTGATTTTTTTAATTTTAGGACATAATAGCTGCTTGATTGGAGAATGTCTCCAGTTTAGATATTTTGGTCTAACATTTTAAGTTAATTTTGAATGACAGTTTACAGAATAACCCTGTTTGGGTTGCCAAGCTTTTTTTCACTGTTTCTCAGACGCGTTCCAGTGGGTGTAGCTATGGGTGTAATTAGGAATGTAAACTTATAATGCAAACACTTACAACCTCACTGCAACAATTCCACCAACAGCTGCCCCATCACGACATGGGAGGGGGAAATTCAAATACACTGCTCAGAAAAATAAAGGGAACACAAAAATAACACATCTTAGATTTGAATGAATTAAATATTCTTCTGAAATACTTTGTTCTTTACATAGTTGAATGTGCTGACAATAAAATCACACAAAAATTAAAAAATGGAAATCAAATTTTTCAACCAATGGAGGTCTGGATTTGGAGTCACACTCAAAATTAAAGTGAAAAAACACACTACAGGCTGATCCAACTTTGATGTAATGTCCTTAAAACAAGTCAAAATGAGGCTCAGTAGTGTGTGTGGTTGCCACGTGCCTGTATGACCTCCCAGTCCCTACAACGCCTGTGCATGCTCCTGATGAGGTGGCGGGTGGTCTCCTGAGGGATCTCCTCCCAGACCTGGACTAAAGCATCTGCCAACTCCTGGACAGTCTGTGGTGCAACGTGACGTCGGTGGATGGAGCGAGACATGATGTCCCAGATGTGCTCAATTGGCTTCAGGTTTGGGGAACGGGCGGGCCAGTCCATAGCATCAATGCCTTCGTCTTGCAGGAACTGCTGACACACTCCAGCCACATGAGGTCTAGCATTGTTTTGCATTAGGAAGAACCCAGGGCCAACCGCACCAGCATATGGTCTCACAAGGGGTCTGAGGATCTCATCTCGGTACCTAATGGCAGTCAGGCTACCACTGGCGAGCACATGGAGGGCTGTGCGGCCCCCCAAGAAAATGCCACCCCACACCATTACTGACCCACTGCCAAACTGGTCATGCTGGAGGATGTTGCAGGCAGCAGAACGTTCTCCACGGCGTTTCCAGACTCTGTCACATCTGTCACATGTGCTCAGTGTGAACCCGCTTTCATCTGTGAAGAGCACAGTGCAGCTAGTGGCGAATTCGCCAATCTTGGTGTTCTCTGGCAAATGCCAAACATCCTGCACGGTGTTGGGCTGTGGACGTCGGGCCCTCATACCACCCTCATGGAGTCTGTTTCTGACCTTTTGAGCAGACACATGTACATTTGTGGCCTGCTGGAGGTCATTTTGCAGGGCTCTGGCAGTGTTCATCCTGTTCCTCCTTGCACAAAGGCGGAGGTAGCGGTCCTGCTGCTGGGTTGTTGCCCTCCTACGGCCTCCTCCATGTCTCCTGATGTACTGGCCTGTCTCCTGGTAGCGCCTCCATGCTCTGGACACTACGCTGACAGACACAGCAAACCTTCTTGCCACAGCTCGCATTGATGTGCCATCCTGGCTGAGCTGCACTACCTGAGCCACTTGTGTGGGTTGTAGACTCCGTCTCATGCTACCTCTAGCGTGAAAGCACCGCCAGCATTCAAAAGTGACCAAAACATCAGCCAGGAAGCATAGTAACTGAGAAGTGGTCTGTGGTCACCACCTGCAGAACCACTCCTTTATTGGGGGTGTCTTGCTAATTGCCTATAATTTCCACCTGTTGTCTATCCCATTTGCACAACAGCATGTGAAATTGATTGTCACTCAGTGTTGCTTCCTAAGTGGACAGTTTGATTCAACAGAAGTGTGATTGACTTGGAGTTACATTGTGTTGTTTAAGTGTTCCCTTAATTTTTTTTGAGCAGTGTATATAAATGAAAAATGTTGATGTATTCTCTATGGGAACAGCATCCATTGTTTTGGACAGCACTGCAATGGCACGGTTTCTCTACAATGAACCTTTTTTTATTTTTTTTCCACATGAACTGGCTTATATTCAGAGTAATTCAATAGAGAGTAAACTTCTGGCTGGATAATATTTGGATGTTTATGAACAGCTAAAACCCCCCTTTTCTATAAAAACTCAGATACAGGACTATTCAAAGGATGCTTTTATTTATAACTGACTAATTGTTTTAGCTTTACAGAATGAAGTCAACAATAGTTGGATAACTTTTTAAATTCCACTCTCAGATGAATGGATGAACATTGTTTCAAAGACACAGAAAAGCTGAAATCAGATTATCTTTTGGATTCCTGCTTTTATTGATTCCATTAAAAAAGTGTTATTAAAAAAAAAAAAAGAAAACCTTAAATGATCACTATAGGGTCAGGAACACAAAATGTATTCCTGACCCTATAGTGTTAAAACCACCATCTAGCCCCCGTGGGCCTCTTATCCATCCATAAATATAGCAAAATCTTACTGTATTCAAGCCTGAAGCTGTAACTCTGCATGCTGTTTGTCTCAGAAAAACAAGCAGTCTGCTGACATCATGAGAAGTGGTAGCCTGATCCAATCACAGTGCTTCCTGATAGGATTGGCTGAGACTGACAAAGATGCAGATCAGGGGCAGAGCCAGCATGATTCAAACAGAGCCCTGGCCAATCAGCATCTCCTCATAGAGATGAATTGGATCAATGAATCTCTATGAGGAAAGTTCAGTGTCTGCATGCAGAGGGAGGAGACACTGAATGTTTGGATGCATTTTAGGCAGCCATGACCCAGGAAGGATCTCTAACAGCTATCTGGGAGTGGCCAGTGAAGTTATCACTAGGCTGTAATGTAAACACTGCATTTTCTCTGAAAATACAGTGTTTACAGCAAAAAGCCTGAAGGTAATGATTCTACTCACCAGAACAAATTCAATAATCTGTAGTTGTTCTGGTGACTATAGTGTCCCTTTAAGAATCACTTGATGACTCCACCACTGTGATGGTGTTGGGGTTATGGTGCCAGACGTTCCATGACAGTCACACCATTTGCTAACAGTTTGACAATTTACCTGGGGTCCACTTGGTAAAAGTTGTCTTATCTATGAGACACAGAAGCTCTCTCCTTAAGCTAAGCCCACTGGTACAGGTCTTAGCTCATTGGCTGAGAGTAATCATCTAATGCAGGGGTGGGCAATCTGCGGCCCTCCAGATGTTTTGGACTACATCTCCCTTGATGCTTTGCTAGCATTATGACCCTAAGAGCATTATGGGAGATGTAGTCCAAAACATCTGGAGGGCCGCAGATTGCCCACCCTTGATCTAATGCTTTCAGCCAACGAGTCAGCCTTGCATAGCAAGATTTAGCTTAGAATAGCTAATGAAGCTCCATGCAGTAGCATCTGGCTCTCCATACAGGAAGAGACCAATGCCTGGCGGACCGCAGGTAAGTACTTAAACCGTTAGCAAATGGTTTACTACTTACATTCAGGCAGCACCAGAACATCCGGACACCATAATTACTACAGCTCACTGAAGTAGTTATAGTGCCAAGAGTGTTCATTTTGAGTAAGGAATTATCCATTTATCTATCTACATCTAATGCACTAATCTATCGTACCCATATATTCCACAGGAACCAAGCATGTTTCACAAGATGTATAATAAATGTTTCATTTGAGGGCTGACGCCTAATAATTAGCAGGTCATGGGTAAATGGACTTTATATTAACACAAGAGCTGCTTGCTCACGTATAACTATTGCGTTCCACTGGTTTTTGTTTTTTTTAGGCAGGATCTCATTAATCACATATTGTTCAATATATTTTGTTTCTTGTTTCCTCTCTGTATAAACAAGAGCAGGAAAATATTCTGTGTGCTGGTTTTGTTAGGCACGCTAATCTGAAACAGCAGACCTAGAATTTCATTACAGCCACAGAAGCAGGACGTCACCGTTCTGAGATCTCTTGGACAAAATATCTTTCAAATATTAACCATTTAAGTGAAGAGTAAGGACATAATATGTTTCAAAGCTATGTACACCCCTTTAACCTCTTAAGGACCAAACTTCTGGAATAAAAGGGAATCATGACATATCACACATGTCATGTGTCCTTAAGGGGTTAAAAAAAATCTGCATGATGCCAAGTATCCCCCACTGACTGCCTAAAGATCAGTTTGTGGCATGGTGATAGATCCTGGTGGGGAACATGACATTGATCCATTGTGGGTCTCAGAACTCTATGTTGGATACCATTGAGTATGTGTTTTCCCATGGCGTGAGTTACAGTAAAATCAGGGCCAGCTACCAAAATCAACACTTGGCTTAAATCTTCATGTCAAGTTTACGAATTCTGTGAACTGTATCACAAGCAGAGATGGAGGAAGGAAAGTGCTGAGGCAGTTTCATGGGGTGCATCACATTCAGGTGACCTTGGATTAAAAAATTCAGAAGCCTCTAGTCTACACTTTAATTTAATCAGAACCAACTAGGGACTTCTAAAAACAGTAACCGGTTTATCCCCTGCATTTAGATTTCAGAAGGCAACAATGGGCCATAGATCGCTTTTACTTTTGCCAATGAAGCTGATCAGAGCAGGGGAATCATGGCTGTCAGATCACATGCAACTGCCAACATAAAGGGCACCGCTCATGCCCCAGACAATGTATGTTCATTATATTGAGCACGATATTTATCTATACATTGTGCTAGCAGATTTGCTATCAAGTGGATAGATTAGAGAAAAAAAAACTATTTAAAAAATATATATTTTCCTAGCTGTCCAGTCAATGCTTCTAGCACCGGCTAGCGTATAGGAACAGAGTGACCTGATGTCACTCCGTTCCAACGTTGGCAACGAAGCCAGCATGCTGATGTCATTAATGAGATTTCATCCCATGCAGGGCAAATCAAAGAAGAATAGAGGTGGAGCAGAGGATGGCCAAGAGGTGGGTGTTACATGAACAGCAACACCCATAAAATGGCTCTTAAAGGAGGGAAAGTGAGTATATCTTTATATTTTACATGGTACAAATCATGTATCTTTATGATATATTGTGTTAACAATGTATATGGAATACGTATTTATCACTTTATTTATTGTTGCAACACTGACTTCCTCAGAATTGCAGGGGCTTATATGACACTGACAAGAGTCTAATGACAGTGTTATTTAATGTATGCCATCGTAAAACTGGTGAATGGGTCACTGAGCTTTTTATGCATTTGAAAAATGGGTTACCAAGATAATGTCATTGACATTATCTGAGTCTCTGTCTTAAAAGGTCAACCACTATTTACAAATTGAATTTCTTTAAATGTGGTTTGTGCCAAAAGGCTGGAGGAGGATCATGTGAAATATGATCAAAATGTGGGTGCCAAGGTTACCATCAGTGAATGTCTGTCCTTTTCAGTCTTTGACAGTGCAGAATTCTGTCTTGGTCCATATAGTCGCAGAATTGTGAAAATTATATATTTTACACTGATTTGACCTAATGTAGCCTCCCATTTATTGTATCATTTGCTATATTATAAATTCTTGCAGGGTGGTTAGATGGGAGTGGAAGTAGATTGCTCGAGCTCACTCTAGCTTTAAAGGAGAGAATGTATACAGCAGCCACATTAATTCATGAAAACACATGAATGAAGCTACTTGTTCATTTAGTAGAAACTTTCTAATGGGTCATTCTGAGTGGTCTTTCATGTCTAATGGAAAAAAACAGTGGTCTGTCAATGCTTGCTTGGGAAAATCAAGCCTCTTCTAAGTTTCTGTATGAGGTTTGCAACAAATGATGGACGTTCACAGGCTTATTTACTTTCTGGATGCTTTATCATCTGATGCTAAATCTGACACTTTGACCCCTAGTAATTCTTCTGGAATAATACGAAATACAGCTGTTGGTGTTGTATCCAATTCGACCAGTAGGGGTCAGTCACACAGTGCCAATACACATGCTTATTTTACTCTCCTGCCTCTGGTAATCATTGCATCCCAGGTCTTGGAGCTGACTGCACACAGTAAGTCTCTTCTCCTGATCTTTGTATGTAGTAACACATAGAGAGCACCAGGTTAAATATGTCCTATGGATTAGTTTAGTTATTTATGGGGTTTAGTCTTTGCTAACACTAACTGCATAGTCACAGTAGAAGATCATACCCACCTCTGCTCATCATTTTCTAACATGATTTAATAAGAAAGAGCAGCTCTAGTGCAAAGTTCTAAAGGTAGAACAGTCACCATGGAAACCATAGAACTTTGCCCCAGAATTGCTCCCTATAGATGTAGGTAATGTTACCTTCCTTTGAGTTAATGTGCATAAAATCTCACGATTTGCATGAAACATTTGCAACTAACTAACATTTAGACAGTTGATGTTTTAAAAATAAAATAAAATAAAAATAAAATTATCTTAATGCCATAAAGGATAGTGCTATCGGTACTTGAACACTATTAAACTAATTAATTTAATATTAATAATATCATTATTATTATTATTATTTATAAAGCGCCAACAAATTCTGTAGCGCTGTAGATGTATGTAGGACTTATGTTTTGGGCTAGCAGTTCATCATTTTAATTGTTTATAATTTGTATTCATATGCCTGGCCACAGATAGAGTTATCAAATTCACAATGGGCTCCTTGACACATAACTGCATACCGATGGGCATCTACTTTTGTACTTTGTCCAATTCATTAGTCGTTACAGGAGAAAACTCGGGCATTTTAATTGGGATCCCTTCTTTTCTGATGAATTGATTGTTCTTCCATGCATCTCAATTCCACATAATGCAAGACATTTTTTTTCACCAGGAAATTATGTTGGATCTGACAACAATGTTAGCCCTGTAACTGATTAAAACATTTCAAGATATGTCATTGTTTACCCACTAGAACAAATCCTGACAGTAAGCTTGTATTGTTTTAGAACTGTAGCAGCACAAGAGATCACCATAGTGATATCTAAAGGTAGTGGGTATACCAATCCAATTTATTATCAATAATCTGAAGGAAAAAATGATTTAGGAATCCAATTTCAGAAAAGAACACATGCAGAGTTACACGTTAAACTTGTTATTCAATAAAGTGAGAATTGTTGGGAATTAAAATAGCAAGTTTACATTTTAAGGCCAAACTGGAAGCATAGCTGATTTGAGAATTTTTCCAATTCGGCTATTTTGGCCTTAGATTTCAAAAGCACTTTGAATGTTAAATTTGGTTTTATTGTAAAGAAAAGGAAATACAAACAGCATGGTGTGGAAAAAGGCAACATTAAAATATATAAATGGCTGTGTATGTAGGTGACAATTAAAATCAATATGCACAATTTGCATAGCGTAAATAAAAAATCGAAATCCAATTGTCTACATCAAGAATTAAGCAACTTCTCAAATATACTGACCGCTGGAGTACAGCAGAGTTTGCTGAGCAACAGAAACAGCAGGTTGAGAGGGAGGAGAAGTAAGGGTAAAGCTTAATAGAAAGCCTAACATGGTTTATTTACTAAACTGATAATTCATAGTAAATTTTAAATATATGGTAGAATAGCTAAACTGGAAAAACGGTCTGTCAGCTATACGTCAGTTAAACTACTTTGGCCTTAAATTTGAAATTAACTTTGAATTCTCACTTTAGTAAGTATTGTTAGTTATAAAACAAAATATAAATAAAACAAAAAAAAAAACTCCCAGAATTCCTAACTGTAACCTTACGTACACGTTGCAGCTATAGCCTGTGGGACCTGGAGTCCCTATTTAATTAATCACTGTGCATCTCCAATCTAACCAGCTAATCCCACTATATGTTTATAGGTGTGTAGGATTGTGGAACCAATTCTATTATCCAGGGGAAATGCTGGGAGACAGGACAAAAATGCAGAGGAACACATTATGAGCGGTCTATGTAAATATTTATTTCAGATACAATATTTGGGTAATTGGTAATAGTTAGGTAATTTTTTATTATGGAAATCTGCCAAAAATGTGCTTATTCAGTACTCGGCATGAACTACATGAACACTGTCCATTTGAACTCTACACATCTAAGATGATTAAGGAGTTTATTCACTAAATTCCAAATTGTAGCAAATGAAAATCTCAGTAACATAACCGAGGCTAAAAGTAAGTGAATTCAAACATTTTTGAATACTTTTCTAACTCTCCTTCAGTCCCAGCTTGGAGCAGTTAGTTGGGAAGTGATTGGATTGGTAACATTAGGCTTTACTTGACGCTATATTGCCTTGCTGACACTGGGGGTTTAATCTCTAAAATAACCTGTCTGTGACTTGTTGACTTGTTTGGAGAGTTTTCCAAAATTATAATTTTTTTTGACTAACTTAAAGGAACACTATAGTCACCTAAATTACTTTAGCTAAATAAAGCAGTTTTAGTGTATAGATTATTCCCCTGCAATTTCACTGCTCAATTCACTGTCATTTAGGAGTTAAATAACTTTGTTTCTGTTTATGCAGCCCTAGCCACACCTCCCCTGGCTATGATTGACAGAGCCTGCATGAAAAAAACAAACTGGTTTCACTTTCAAACAGATGTAATTTACCTTAACCCCTTAACACCGCAGCCAAATGTACAAGTTGTGAACGAAACAAAACGTAAACAAAACCTGGCATTTGCGCTATATGTCTGTCCAACCGTAATTCACCTCTTTCATATTAAATGCACCCCCCCTTATTATATATCATTTTATTCAGGGGAAACAGGGCTTTCATTTAATATCAAATATTTAGCTATGAAACATAATTTAATATGAAAAAAATGGGAGAAAATAAGATTTTTTTTGATTTTTTTCGTTCTTCATGACATTTTAACTGTCAATGTCATAATACTGTTTGCTTTTACTGCAATAAAATACACATATTTGTATTCAGCAAAGTCTCACGTGTAAAACAGTACCCCCTATGTACAGGTTTTATGGTGTTTTGGGAAGTTACAGGGTCAAATATAGCGTGTTACATTTGAAATTGAAATTCGCCAGATTGGTTACGTTGCCTTTGAGACTGTATAGTAGCCCAGGAAATAAATTTACACCCATAATGGCATACCATTTGCAATAGTAGACGACCCAAGGTATTGCAAATAAGCGATGTCCAGTCTTTTTTAGTAGCCATTTGGTCACAAACACTGGCCAAAGTTAGCGTTTGTATTTGTTTGTGTGTGAAAAATGCAAAAAACGCCAATTTTGGCCAGTGTTTGTGACTAAGTGGCTGCTAAAAAAGACTGGACATACCCCATTTGCAATACCTTTGGTTGTCTACTATTGCAAATGGTATGCCATCATAGGGGTAATTTTCATTCTTGGGCTACCATAGGGTCATAAAGGCAACGTAAGCAATCTGGCGAATTTTAATGTGAAAAAAATTAAACACAAGCCTTATATTTGACGCTGTAATTTTTGAAAACACCATAAAACCTGTACATGAGGGGTACTGTTGTACTCAGGAGACTTCGCTGAACACAAATATTTGTGTTTCAAAACAGTAAAAAGTATTGCAGCAATAATATCGTCCCTGTAAGTGCTGTTTGTGCGTGAAAAATGCAAAAAACGTCACTTTTACTGGCGATATCATGGTTGTAATACATTTTACTGTTTTGAAACACTAATATTTGTGTTCAGCGAAGTCTCCCGAGTAAAACAGTACCCCCCATGTACAGGTTTTTTGGTGTCTTGGAAAGTTATAGGGTTAAATATAGTGCTAGCAAATTAAATTCCCTATACTTTCGGCATGGGTGGTCAGGCAGGTCCCGCTAATTGTAATTAATTAGGATACCTAATTATGTAAAATTATTACATAAATATATGTGTAGAATTAATATATGTATATATATACATATGTGTATATATACGTATATATATATATATTTTTTTTTTATATTTTTATTTATATATAGGTATATATATAGTGATATATACGTATATATTTATGTATATAGATATATATATTATTTCGTTATAAGTGTATTTTGATATAAATATATATATATTAATATCAGAATACAGTTAGAACGAAATAAAACACATCTATATATTTTTTAATATTTTATTTTTAATTATTTTTTTTATTTAATTTTTTTATGTATTTACATATTAATTTTTTTTATATTATTTATAAATATATATATAACAATAATTATATATATATTTAATCAGTATCAGTCTACGTGTAATTTGATATTAATATATATATATATAATTATATATATATTAATATTAAAATACACCTAGACGGTGTATGTGTATGTGTGTATATGTGTATATATATACTTAGATCATATATATATAATATATATATATGATCTAAGTATATAATTTATTTATTTTTACACTGTTTTAAAACATTTTTATTTGATTTTCAGCCAGCAGGGGGACCAACTGTCATTACAGTTGGTCCCCCTGCTGGCAATGCAGCAGGCAGCTATACCGGCCATGTGATTGTGAGGTCCTCGCAAGGACCTCACTCTCACATGGCCGGGAGGGCTCCTGGAGGGCGGACGTGCCGCGGGGGGCTCCCTGGGAGTCCCCCGAACCGCGATCGCCGGCGTGGGACCGCCAGCGACCGGGTAAGTTACTAAAAACCGGAGGGCGTACTATTACGTCCGGCTGCGTTTAGAGCCGCTTTTAAAAGGACGTAATAGTACGCCCTCCGGTCTTAAGGGGTTAAATAACTGTATCTCAATCTCTAAATTGAACTTTAATCACATACAGGAGGCTCTTGCAGGGTCTAGCAAGCTATTAACATAGCAGGGGATAAGAAAATCTTAAACAAATAGAAATTGCAATAAAGAAAGCCTAAATAGGGCTCTCTTTACAGGAAGTGTTTATGGAAGGCTGTGCAAGTCACATGCAGGGAGGTGTGACTAGGGTTCATAAACAAAGGGATTTAACTCCTAAATGGCAGAGGATTGAGCAGTGAGGCTGCAGGGGTATGTTCTATACACCAAAACTGCTTCATTAAGCTAAAGTTGTTCAGGTGACTATAGTGTCCCTTTAAGCAAATTAAGTTCTCAGTCCCCTACAATTTGATGTTTAGTCAATATGCCAATATGAGTGTAAACTGGTTTATTGCCCCTCGTAGTACTAGTTACTGCACTGGAGTAATTAATTCATATATTTACAACACCATTTTTAGTTCATTGAATGTGTCAAGACTCATAGCTTATTAGCGTTCTATTCCAACAAGTCGAGAGGGAGAGGTTTTGTTCTCCAAATGGTGAATAATGTCAAGATATGATACACAAATCCCAGATTTTACTCTGAACCAGTTTTTACAACCACTTTTTGCAACTCACTGCTTAGTAAATAAACCCCATGATGTTATAGTACCTGTATTTCAGTGAATTATAAAATTCATGTTTAGTCTTCTTGCAAAGTTGCTGTTTTATGTAAGATGGGTGGTTTACAAGTAAACACATATGGGTTGATTACTGACAGAGTCGAGATCGGAACTTGCTAAATATCATCAAATGGTAAATTGGCCAATGCACTATTTTATGATCTATTAACTTAAACATGGCTGACCTGCTTACTTTAGAGAACTTTGTACAGATGATGCAGAGTGTCGTTTGCACAGTATTGGATCTGGAGCGGCGGGGCGGGGCAGGCAGTAAACACTTGGAAGCCCCATCTATTGTAAAATTGCCCAAAAGTTTCTCAGTTTGATAGAAACAGGGATGACATCATAAGAGGCTACATCTTTATTTGCTAATCACCAACATACCTTCCAAAATTTCAAATGGACAAAGAGGTGTGTGGGCGTGGCCAGGGGCGGGCTGTTCTGAGAAATTTGAGGTGTAAAATAACAATTTATGCAATTAATAACAATAAGAAATGTATCTTATTCACACAGGCTGATTTCTAAACACATTTATTTTAGTTTAAAGACATGTTACTGGAAGTATTTACTGATTAAGGAATACATGAACACTCTGGGCAACAACCCAACATGCTGTATTTTCTTTCCTGTTTAAATATCTTTAATTTTGTTTAGGGAAAAAAAAAGAAAAAAAAAATACTAAGCCAAAAAAAACAACAACAATCCGTTTTGTATCTTTCTGCAGCATAACCTGCCCCTCCTTCGCCCTGCCTTATAGTTTCACAAAGCAACCTCATTCGAAGTTGCCTACATAACTTGTCGTCCCTTGTTCTTTTACTATCTACCCCTTTTCCCTTAGCACAGTCTTGTAGTGCTATTCAGGTAAAAAAAAAAGAGGCCAGTGATTTGGTTCTAGGGCAATCACTGCAGCGTTTACCTTTGAATCAGGAAGGCGTTTTCTGAAGAGGGGATGCATGGTCCATGGGTTGGGGCTATACTACAGAAATGAGCAGATCATTTCTTTGTTTTTTACTAAAACTAAGTAGATTTAAACATGGAGAAACACACAGCAAGGCCTATAAAATGTGCTAAATTCGTGTTGGAGTCCAGAGTGTTGTATAAAAGTGTTCTAATGGCTCAGCTTATAGATTGTATTACGCACACACGAATAGTCACACTATGGAAGTGATAACATTCTGTGAAACACAAACGTGTGTAGATATAGATAGTTGCTATGTTTTTGTTTGCTTATAAACCTTGTTGTATTGTTCATGGTTGCCTGGGAATTGTCGTGTGTTTAAATCTCGATAACATTATAGTACAAACATCTCTGAATTAAAGGGTACACTTTTACGGTACACACAGTGGTGTGCATCTGAAAAATGGACTGGCTCTCAAGCGTTTAATCAAGTTCAGTCTTATTTTAAGCACATTTTTTCCACAACCCCAACTGCCAGGTAATTGATTTGGTAACAGGTGGGGAAAATGCAGTTAAATTCTAGTTGACCTGTTGACTGAAAATGTGATGTGAATTGTATGTAAAATAGAGGATTCACATATTTACCAAACAGGGAATGTTAACCACATTCACTCTGAACAAATCTGGTGACCTTCAAACGGGAAAAATAAATGCTTTTTGTGGTTGAACCTACATAAATCTGTAATATATGCCCAATTGTAGCACAAGCTGCCAGCAGGCAAATGTTTAAAATAATAATTTAATAACACACCTTCCAACATTTCAAATAGACAAGGAGGGACCCTTTAAATGATCACTATAGGGTCAGGAACACAAACATGTATTCCTAACCCTATAGTGTTTAAACCACCATCTAGCCCCCTGGGCCCCTCATGCCTCCATAAATTTAGTAAAATTCTTACTGTATTCAAGCCTGAAGCTGTAACTCTGCATGCTGTTAGACTCAGAAAAACAAGCGGTCTGCTGACATCAGCAGAAAGAATGACCTGATCCAATCACAATGCTTCCCCATAGGATTGGCTGAGACTGACAAGGAGGCAGATCAGCATAATTCAAACACAGCCCTGGCCAATCAGCATCTCCTCATAGAGATGCATTTATATGAGGAAAGTTCAGTGTCTGCATGCAGAGGGAGGAGATACTGAATGTTTGGATGCATTTTAGGCAGCCATGACCCATGAAAGATCTCTAACAGCCATCTGAAAAGTGGCCAGTGAAGTTATCACTAGGCTGTAATGTAAACACTGCATTTTCTATGAAAAGACAGTGTATACAGCAAAAAGCCTGAAGGTAATGATTCTACTCACCAGAACAAATTCAATAAGATGTAGTTGTTCTGGTGACTATAGTGTCCCTTTAATTATAGAGGTGTAAGTGCGGAGTTACCATGGGTGGGGCAGACCAAGGAAATGTTAGGTGATTTCCTAATAACAATTAGTAATTCAGAACAAGAACAATGCATCTTATTTATACAGACTGATTTCTAAACACATTATTGTAGTTTAAAGACACATTGCTGTGAGTATTATTGCTGTGGAGCTCTGTTATACACTCAGACAAACCAACAATACAGAGCTCCTAGAAAAAAAGGATGATAGGAGAGAAAAGAGGGCCAGAGGAATTTGGGCCCTAAATAGTGATACGGGTGGAATGTAAAAAAATAAAATAAAAAAATCTTATCTAATATAAATGTATTAACCAAAAAAATATTTTTATTATTGGGGGTATATTGGTTCTAGCTATTAATCTAACCCTTCTCCCATGATTTGGATATTTTGTCTGGTCATTGTGCAATGCTGCATGATATTATTTTTTTTATCAATAAAGCACTGATATAACATGCAAGGATGTTTGGCTCATACATTCTAGAAACATTGAGCCCAGTCATGCTAAATATCAACAGAAAAACAGTGTTTCTTTTCAAATAGCAGTATATAAAGCATTGGATATCCAAAGTGTTGTGGAAACGAAATTAGAAATATACCGTATATACTCGAGTATAAGCCGAGTTTTTCAGCACATTTTTTGTGCTGAAAAACCCCAACTCGGCTTATACTCGAGTCTGTATTATGGCAATTTACATTGCCATAATACAGACAATGGGGCTGTGGGGGCTGCAGAGAGATGTTACTTACCTTTCCTGCAGCTCCTGTCAGCTCTCTCCTCCTCCGCCGGTCCGTTCAGCACCTCGGTCAGCTCCCAGTGTAAATCTCGCGAGAGCCGCGGCTCTCGCGAGATTTACACTGTGAGCTGACAGAAGAGCTGAACGGACCGGCGGAGGAGGAGAGAGCTCCTACACAGTGCCCATCCACTGGACCACCAGGGAAGGAGAGCCCCCCCTCCCTGGCCAGCTAGCAAGCAGGGAGGGGGGACGAAAAAATGTGTATATATATTAATAATAATAAAAAAAATAATAAAAAAAAATAATAAAATAAAAAATAATAATAAAATAAAAAAATAATAATAATAAAAAAATGTAATGAAACAAAAAAAATATTAAAATAATAATTAAAAAATAAAAATGCCCACCCCCCCACCAAGGCTCTGCATCACACTCTGCATTACACACACACATACACACACTGCATTCATACACACACACTGCATTCATACACACACACTGCACTCATACACACAGCATTCTCATACACACACACTGCACTCATACACACACACACTGCATTCATACACACACACTGCACTCATACACACACACACTGCACTCATACACACACACTGCACTCATACACACAGCATTCTCATACACACACACACAGCATTCTCATACACACACACTGCACTCATACACACACTGCACTCATACACACAGCATTCATACACACACAGCATTCATACACACACACAGCATTCATACACACACACTGCACTCATACACACACACTGCACTCATACACACACACTGCACTCATACACACACACTGCACTCATACACACACACACTGCACTCATACACACAGCATTCTCATACACACCCCCCTTCCATTCATATACACTGCACTCATACACACACACTGCATTCTCATACACACACACTGCATTCATTATATACACACACTGTAAATAAATATTCAATTAATATAATTTTTTAAGGATCTAATTTTATTTAGAAATTTACCAGCAGCTGCTGCATTTCCCACCCTAGTCTTATACTCGAGTCAATACGTTTTCCCAGTTTTTTGGGGTAAAATTAGGGGCCTCGGCTTATATTCGGGTGGGCTTATACTCGAGTATATACGGTAAGTACAAACCAAAACAAATATTAATACACCACACCAAACGATTGTAGTTAGACTTAATTCATGTTTTTATTTTATTTAATTTTTTTTATCATCTCAATCACTCCTTGTTTGCAACTCAAACTAAACTGTACCCAAATATGGATTTTAGTATTCTGAGCCCTTTCAGTCTTAAATTCCTCAAGATCCACAAAATAAATTACATTTAAAAAAAAAAAAAAAAAGCAAAAATCACCTCCTGTAACCCAGACCGGGCATTCCACAGGCTTCTTAATGAATATTAACACTGTTTAAGCAGTGGGTTCTGGAGAGCAGTGAGATTCATATCTGTAACGAAAATATACCCCAACACGCAGGATTCAGCTAAACAGAAGACAACACAGAGGGGAGATACGTCTACCGGACCTTAGAGTGTCCGGACTCGACGTATATAGGAAAAGTACAGAATCAGGAACGATCCGAGGAGAAGGGCACAAAGAGACAACGTAAACTAGGACTAGCCGGGGTCTGGTACACAGTAAACAGCAAGCCGGCAAACAGAACAGATAAGGATAAAGAGATAACGTAGTCAGAAAACAAAGCCAAGGTCAAGTACGGAGAAACACAACTGAATACAACAAGCGCTAAAGGGAACTGAAACAGAAACCACGATAGGGCAAGGAACTAAGGGAAAAAGGTGAATGTGAATATATATATATATATAACTAAACACCTATTTTGATTGGCCCCTGTCATATCCACGCCCCCAAAAGGTAAGTGTATGGGGAGTGTGGCATGACAGGGACCAATCGGAGGCCTTTTCCAATTTAGGCTCCCACTGTCCCTTTAAGAGCGCGCCCGAGACCCGCGTCGCGCTCTTAAAGTCAGGCGGGACACGTGACCGCTTCTTGCGGTCACTGCCCACCTTCCTGTCCCAGCCGTCGGATAAGCCGCGCACGGCTCGTGCAGCAGCAGGACCGCGCGCGGCTCGAACAGAGGACCCCGGCCGGCCCCTGGAAAGGGTAAGTACCGCTACAGTACCCCCATGAGGACACGCCCTCCGGGAGGGCCAGGCCTGGCAGGAAAACGAGAATGGAAGGAACGCACAAGGCGAGGAGCGTGAACAGCATCAGCGGAAATCCAACTGTGCTCCTCAGGCCCATAGCCCTTCCAATGCACCAGGTATTGAAGTCGACCTCTAAGGAAACGAGAGTCAAGAATGGCAGAAACTTCAAACTCCTCATGACCCTCCACAGAGACAGGAGGGGGAGGAGGGGTATGCCGGGTATAGCGGTTGCGTACGTAAGGCTTCAACAACGAAGTGTGAAAGACATTAGGAATCCGCAGATTCTTAGGAAGACCCAAGGCATACGAAACAGGATTAACCTTATGCAAAACACGATAAGGACCAATAAAGTGGGCAGCCAATTTCATAGAAGGCACCCGGAGGCGAATATTTCGCGTGGAAAGCAAAACCCTGTCCCCCACGACATAAGAAGGAGCCGCCCTGCGATGCATGTCAGCCTGCACCTTCTGGCGAGCAGCGGAATCCACCAAAGAACGCTGAACCTGCTCCCAAGTATTACGCAAACCAGCCAAATGCTCATCCAGAACTGGCATGCCCTGTGAGGAGAATGCAGCCGGAAGAACAATGGGATGCTGGCCATAGACAACGTAAAAAGTACTTTTGACGGAAGAATCGTGAGTAGCGTTATTCCGAGCAAACTCAGTCCAAGGAAGAAGGTCAGCCCAATTGTTCTGATGGTGGGATACGAAACAACGAAGGTACTGCTCCAGAGATTGATTGGCACGTTCAGCAGCTCCATTAGACTGGGGGTGGTAAGCGGAAGAAAATGAGAGAGTAATACCCATTTCCGAACAAAAGGCTTTCCAGAACCTGGAAATAAATTGGCTATCCCTATCGGACACAATAGATACGGGAATGCCATGCAACCGAAACACCTCTCTAGCGAAGATAAGTGCCAGTTCCCTATACGTGGGCAGCTTGCGAAGAGACACAAAGTGGGCCATCTTGGAAAACCGATCTACTATCATTAGGATAACTGTGTTACCGTTCGAAGGGGGTAATTCAACAATAAAATCCATGGACAGGTTAGACCAAGGTCTCTCGGGAACGGGTAACGGATGCAACAGCCCACAGGGAACGCTACGAGAAGATTTCATACAGGCACAAATACTACAAGCACCTATATAGTCGGTGACATCCTTACGTAAGGAATCCCACCAGAAATACCAAGAAACAGCTGACACCGTTTTGGAAATACCAGGATGTTCAGCAGTCTTAGTGTCATGATACAATGACAGAATCTCCTGTCTCTCGGGAACATCAACGAATAGTTTATCAGTAGGCCTCTCGCTAGGGGCCATGCTTTGTTTCGCTTGTATGGCCTGCAAGAGGGACGAGGAAATAGACAATATAGTAGTAGCTATTATCCTGTCTGGGGGAATGACGGGAGTAACATCAATCTCCTGTTTGTCAGCAGTTTCGAACTGTCTGGATAGAGCATCTGCTTTAGTGTTGCGATCACCTGGCCTATAGGTGATAATATAATTGAAATGAGACAAAAACAGTGACCACCTAGCCTGCCTAGAAGACAATCTTTTAGCCTCACTAAGGTAGGATAGGTTCTTGTGATCCGTAAATATGAGGATAGGATCCTTAGTTCCTTCTAACAAATGTCTCCATTCTTTAAGTGCTAAAATAATAGCAAGGAGTTCGCGATTACCCACAGCATAATTCTTTTCTGCTTTGGACATTTGTTTGGAAAAGAAACCGTCTTCCATTCGTGGTCTTTCTTAATACGTATTAAATTGTATGCACCTCTAAGATCCAATTTAGTGAATACAGTAGCATGTTTGAGCCTGTCGAATAATTCCATGATTAAAGGAATAGGGTATGCATTTTTGATAGTGATTTTATTTAGACCTCTATAATCGATACACGGTCTTAAATCACCTTCTTTCTTCGATACAAAGAAGAACCCCGCTCCAGCTGGAAAAGAGGATCTCCTAATAAACCCCTTTTCTAGTGATTCCTTAATATACTCCTCCATGACACAGTTTTCTTGAACAGATAAAGGCTACACCCTGCCCTTTGGAGGTATACTGCCAGGCAATAAATCGATAGCACAATCGTAGGGTCTGTGAGGCGGTAATTTGTCAGCCTCCCTTTTATCGAAGACAGTCTTGAGAAATAAGTACTGAGGGGGTATAACCTTAGAAAAAGGAGGAGTAGTAGGAACATTAAAGGACCACTCTAGTGCCAGGAAAGCATACTCGTTTTCCTGGCACTAGAGTGCCCTGAGGGTGCCCCCACCCTCAGGGACCCCCTCCCGCCCGGCTCTGGAAAGGGGAAAAGGGGTAAAACTTACCTTTTTCCAGCGCTGGGCGGGGAGCTCTCCTCCTCCTCTCCGCCTCCGTTCCTCCCCGTCGCCTGAATGCGCACGCGCGGCAAGAGCTGCGCGCGCATCCAGCCGGTCACATAGGAAAGCATTCATAATGCTTTCCTATGGACGCTTGCGTGCTCTCACTGTGATTTTCACAGTGAGAATCACGCAAGCGCCTCTAGCGGCTGTCAGTGAGACAGCCACTAGAGGATTAGGGGGAAGGCTTAACTAATTGATAAACATAGCAGTTTCTCTGAAACTATGTTTATAAAACAATTAGTTAACCCTAGCTGGACCTGGCACCCAGACCACTTCATTAAGCTGAAGTGGTCTGGGTGCCTAGAGTGGTCCTTTAATAGAATTCAAAGGGGTGACTTCAATAGTACAAGACTCGTGGCAGGCTTCGCTCCATGATTTTATTTGCCCTGACTCCCAGTCGAAAATGGGATTGTGAGCAGGTAACCATGGGTACCCTAACACGAGGTGTGAAGAAGGAGAGGTGATGACCTGGAACCGAATGGTTTCATAGTGTAAAACCCCTGTATACATGTGTAACGGTACAGTTTCATGAGTAACAACTGGAGAACTTAATGGTCTACCATCTATGGCCTTAACGGCCAAGGGTATCTCCTTCTCTCTGATGGGAATGTTGTTTTTCTTAACAAAACCAGAGTCCATGAAATGATCAGCTGCCCCGGAGTCAACCAGAGCGTATATGTGCTCAGCTATAAAACTCTCTCCCATAT
Source organism: Pelobates fuscus (assembly GCF_036172605.1). Classification (NCBI taxonomy): domain Eukaryota; kingdom Metazoa; phylum Chordata; class Amphibia; order Anura; family Pelobatidae; genus Pelobates; species Pelobates fuscus. Next base: position 64,432,893 of record NC_086325.1, on the reverse strand, counting down.
GTAAAGAAACAGGGAGAAGCAAACGGTTAGGAGGCAATTTAGGAGACTTAGATATCACACCCAAGGCCAGTCCCCTATAAGGTCTTAGGTGCGAGAGTTTTCCGGAAGCGAAGGACATTCCTTTACCATATGGTCTCTCCTACCACAGTATAGGCAGAGTCCGTCCCTTCTCCTAAGTAATTTTTCAGTATCAGAGAGTTTGGCAACCCCTAATTGCATGGGTTCCTCCTCAGATACTTTAACACCCTCAGGTTTATCAACTCTGGGGTTAATAGGTGTAACCAAACGCCTATTCCTGTTCTTAGTATAGAGCCTGTCACAAATCCTATTATCTATATCAATGAGGTAGTCAATAAGGTCCTCTAATGCAATAGGAAGCTCCTTAGCTGCTACCTCATCCAATATAGTGTTAGATAAACCTTCCATTAATGCAGTAGTTAACCCATTGTTGGTCCAATCTACCTGTGAAGCAAGGGTACGAAACTGAATAGCATAGTCAGCCACAGACCTATAACCCTGTTTAATTCTCATTAATGGTCTTGCAGCATTTTTTGACCTTTTCATTGTGTCAAAAGTTCTACGAAAAGCCGTAAGAAAACTGTTGAAATCATGCACCATAGGTCCATTAGCCTCCCAAATAGGATTTGCCCACTCAAGTGCTTTATCGGTCAGTTGGTGCATAAGGAACCCCACCTTAGACCTTTCTGTGGGAAAGGAACGTGGATACATCTCAAAGTGGAATTCTATTTGATTAATGAAACCTCTGCATGTCTTAGAGTCCCCTCCATACCTAGGAGGAGGTGTTAAATGGGCCGAAGTATTAGGCAAAGCAGATACCTCGGGAAGAAGAGGTGTAGGAGGGTTAGGTGTGGTTGCTGGAATAGTTCTAGATAAGAGCGTCTGGAGAGCCTGGGCTATCTGATCCATACGGTGATCCTGCTCTACAAATCTAGCCTCATGAGATGCCATCTGCTGAGCTAAATCTGCGGGGTCCGTAGCCCTATCGTAATGTAACGAAAATATACCCCAACACGCAGGATTCAGCTAAACAGAAGACAACACAGAGGGGAGATACGTCTACCGGACCTTAGAGTGGCCGGACTCGACGTATATAGGAAAAGTACAGAATCAGGAACGATCCGAGGTCAAGGGCACAAAGAGACAGCGTAAACTAGGACTAGCCGGGGTCTGGTACACAGTAAACAGCAAGCCAGCAAACAGAACAGATAAGGATAAAGAGATAACGTAGTCAGAAAACAAAGCCAAGGTCAAGTACGAAGGAACACAACTGAATACAACAAGCGCTAAAGGGAACTGAAACAGAAACCACGATAGGGCAAGGAAATAAGGGAAAAAGGTGAGTGTGTGTGTGTGTGTGTGTGTATATATATATATATATATAACTAAACACCTATTTTGATTGGCCCCTGTCATATCAAGGGCCAGATTACCAGGGCTCAACTGGTAATCTGCCTAGGGCCACATGGGATCCTAATCCTTTTTTGGTTTAAAGGGTTTCTCCAAGCATCATGATTTAAAGTGGTTTTGGTGCCTGAAGTCTCACTTTGAAATTCTTATCATACAGAGTTTAACCTTCTGTTGCCTCGAACAACATCATAGGGTTGTGCTTAGCCATCCTGGAACCCGAGTTCTGGACTGGCTAATGTCAATTCTGTGCATATTTCTACGGTGAGAATTGCATTCATTGGCTAAGAGTTGTTAGCTGAAGCTTTCAGACCATGAATGGTCAGCACTGACGTTTGGCTTCTGCAGAAGCTGGAGGTCATCACTGGCCACTGGAGTACGCTCAGCTCCTTGCGTACCCACCATTTGCTGCCCACCAGTTTGACAAAGTATATCCTCCTGAGACCCAGAAATACACACACAGAAAAAAAAGAAACTGGAAGATAAATATTTTTTCCCCTCGGTTCCCAGGAGGATATATTCAGCAAATTATAACAGAACTGACAACCCTTCATATTGAACTACATCAATGTATAATTTAAAATATACATAATGGTATATGGATTTATGGTTCTTTACAGCTCATTCTACTTTGAGGAGATACGAGGCATGGATGACAAAATAGGTCAACAATTTACTGGCGCATGGGATATTTTTGAGCACCAAGGGAGGAATATGTTTTTATTCCTCCATTTAAGATTTTTTTTTTTTACCAAATTAGGTCTTGCCTGTTTGTTTGGGTGAAGTTTAAGGTTAACTACTTGTTAAATTTCTTACTTATGAAACACGGAAAGGAAAATAACTGCTGAATTCCGAGTAATTTTTGGCAGGGAGCTGGTGGCAGGAAAAAAAGACCTCGAGTTCCGTTTAGATTACACTCGTTTCACGAGGAATTTTAACCAGATGTTTGAATGAGCACAGTGTGCCTCTAAGTGATATTTAGACAAAAATGCATGTTTTCCTTTTGTACACACCCTGTCCACCAGATCAGCATGATAGCGGGAGCTGGAATGAAGCCAGGTCTATGATGTAATGGTTTCCAGACAAATTACTTTTAATGTTTTATGTTGGTTATGCAGGTGATCAGAAGCCAGTGTGAGCCATTAACAACATTTTCCACCTGAGAGCTGACATTTGTAGAAATTTATGGTTGTTTGGGAAAATGACGGAGTATAATAAAAAAAAGAAAAATGATGTAAAGTTTACATCCTGCTGTGGACCTATTGTCCTCACTGGAAATGCATTAGTTGGCATTAGTTGGCAACCATTTATGTGTTTTGTGTCAAACTGAAATTGAAATTTGCCAGATTAGTAATGTTGCCTTTGATACCGTATCGTAGCCCAGGAATGAGAATTAACCCCATGATGGCATACCATTTGCAAAAGTAGAGAACCAGTCTTTTTTATTGTCCAGTCTTTTCTAGTAGCCATTTAGTCACAAACACTGGCCAAAGTTAGCGTTCAATTTGTTTTTGTGTGAAAAATACAAAAAACTAATATGAATGCTAACTTTGGCCAGTGTTTGTGACTAAGTGGCTACTAAAAAAAGACTGGACATACCCCACTTGCAATACCTTGGGTTGTTACCTTTGCAAATGGTATGCCATCATGGGGGTAATTCTTATTTCTGGGCTACCATACGTTCTCAAATGCAACATTACCAATCTGGCAAATTTCATTGAGAAAAAACTAAAATGCAAGCCTTATTTGTGACTCTCTAACTTTCCAAAACACCATAAAACCTGTACATGGGGTGCAGGGGGGACTGTTATACTCGGGAGACATCACTGAACACAAATATTAGTTTTTAAAACCGTAAAACATATTTCAACAATATCATCGGTGAAAGTGCCGTTTGTGTGTTACAAAATGCAACAAAACTTAACTTTTACTGACAATATCAACGTTGTAATACAATTTACCGTTTCAAACATTAATATTTGTGTTCAACGAGGTCTAACTATCCACAGACTTCAGGTGGAAGGGGTTTTCAATCGCAATTTTTCCCCACCATAACCTATTTGGATTTTGAGATATATACATACACACACAAATATAGATGTACATAATGTATTTGTTATATATATCTCAAAATACAGTTAGAATGAAATTACACATGTATATATGTTTTAACATATTATTTTAATTATTATTGTAATTATACATATAAAGATATATATAAAATCTATATGTGTGTGTGTATGTGTATCCCTTGCGCACCAGGGCTGAAAGCCGTTGCAGCGGATTTGAATGCGGGACGGCCTAAACGCCGTCAAAGCATTAAAGGGTTAATGAACACTACAAACCCTTAAAACACTTCAGCTTGTTAAAGAAATTGGCACCTTTGTAAATCTCGTATGGACCCTTGCTATAGCACAAAATGGAAGTCAGGGGATTAGAGGCAAGTTAACACTTTAGTTTTACAGGATGGGGTGAGAAAGGAAGGCTCATCACAGCACTCCAGTGCTATAAATACATTTATTTTTTTTGTTTACTCATCATGTCCCCTAGGGGGAGACCTAAGAGCTCTTGAGAGCAAGACTGTAGAAGTTTGCTTGTTTTATTCTGCCTCTTGGTTTTGTAAAGTTCTCTTGTCCAATATTCCAATGTGTCACTGTCAGATGATGCTTAGCATGATGTTCTTCCACCTTCTTTGTACTTCACTAACTCCCACAGTATTCCCTGAGAATATAAAATTAACATGTTTCATAATAAATGTAATAATAAGCTACCTGAATTTAAAGGATTTTCTCTGTTTAAAATCATATTGGGGCTAAAATGTATACTCTATTCCCCAAAAGTTTCAGAATGGGTCTGATGGATCAGCATGAATACAATCAGCTTTTTTTTTTTTTTTGCACAATGCAGCATGCTTTAATAATATGCCATGTACCACACATCTTTCTATATCTCTTTAGGTAACGGACTGTTTAGGTGTTTTTGTATATTTGATAAGAAAGGAGGTAAATGCACCCTAGATTTTCAATTCAAAGGTACACTATACTCATCCAGAAGACTTCATCATCTCAATGATGTGCCATGTCCCCCTGTTATAATGCTGCAGTTGAAAATGTTGCTGTTCACTCAAACAGCCACTAGAGACACCCAACCCCAAGTAACCAAGTAAAACTCTGATATTTCTATTAGATGGTCTCAGAGAGCATGCAATAGCACTAGTCTCTGAATGCTTCCTATGGGAAAGCATTGGATTGGCTGAAATCAGCCAAGACGGTGGAGCCAGCAGCGCAGACCAGCACTGCAAAGGAGCAAAGGTAAGTAAAGTACCTTTTTGTTCTCCCTGCAGGTGGGGACCAGGGATCTAAATGGCCATCAGCACACATTATACATGTTACATACATGTTATGAATACTGCTGTAGTGTACATTTAAGAACAGTCATCTGTCAGACTTGATGTTTCTTCATTGCCTGTAGAGTTAAAATTAGTTTGAATCAGTCTAATCGGTCAATCAGCAGTAATGGGTATAACTCACATGTGATAATATTTGACACTGACGCTGAACACTATTCTTCTGTCTCGACATGTCACAATCTGTTTCCTCTTTACCAGATCGGTGTGACAATGGGGTTTATTCAGTGGCGTACCTACCGCGGTCACAGGAGTCACAACTGCGACCAGGCCCGTCACTCCAGGGAGCCTGGCCACCCTGTGGACCCCTGCGACCATGCCATGGCCCGTGCGGTACACCGGGGGCCGTGTGTTGAGGGGCCCATGCTGTTCGAACCACCCAATGGCAATTCATTTCCAGGGGCCCGGTCAGCGCTGCAGCGCTTTAACAGCACAACCGGCCCCCCTGTGATGAGATCTGAGCGCTGGGAGAAAGTGACGGCAGGTCACTTCTTCACAGCAACCACCAGGAGAAGTAGAGGAGGGAGTCAGAGTGAGAACTCTGACTCCCATCAGGCTGAGCCAGACACTTTTCCTCATAGAAGTCACACTCCTGCACCTAAAAGCTAGGAAACATGAGGGTAACAAAACATTTTGTATGTGTGTGATTGTATGCTTATGTGTGTCTGTATGTCAGTGTGTGCCCACTATGTATGTGTATGTGAATGTTTGTTTGTCATTAAGTGCCTGTGTATCTGTATGTGTGTCTATATTGGGGGAATAGAAATCAGAATTAGCGGATCAGGAAACATTCTCCTATTTAAAAAAAAAAAAAAAAAAAAAAAAAATTGTAGCCTGCATTTTGCCATTATGATTTTACATCACTTTATATAGAATCTAGTTTAGTGTGTTCCTGGCTGTCTTTAATTTTAGACCGTGAAGCATATATACTTTGGATTAGACGCTATTTGGGATTTTCTTTCTCCTGTATATAGAATACATGATTTTCAAATTTACATGAAATGTAATTTGTGTTTTTTTTTTTTCCATCTATCATTTTTTTACCAGTTTTGTATATTTTATGCATCCCCATGGAACAATAAATTCAGAGTAAGAAAAAGGACACGACCAGGTGTCAATATCTTATTTCAAAGCTGAGACACTACTTCTTGTTGACAGATTTATTTTAAAGATGATTTTGTTATGGCTGATTCAGTTTGTGTTTTAGCTTGTTGATAAAAAGACTTGCTGTGAAATTAACCCCTTAAGACCGCAGCCAAATGTACAAGTTGTGATCCAAAAAAAACGTAAACAAAACCTGGCATTTGCGCTACATGTCTGTCCAACCGTAATTCACCTCTTTCATATTAAATGCACCCACACTTATTATATATCATTTTATTCAGGGGAAACAGGGCTTTCGTTTAACATCAAATATTTAGGTATGGAACATAATTTAATATGAAAAAAATATTAAAAAAATGAGAGAAAATAAGATTTTTTTAAATTTTTTTTAGTTCTACATGACATTCTAACTGTGTGTCATAATACTGTTTGCTTTTACTGCAATACAATACACATATTTGTATTCAGCGATGTCTCACGTGTAAAACAGTACCCCCTATGTACAGGTTTTATGGTGTTTTGGGAAGTTACAGGGTCAAATATAGCATGTTACATATTTCAGTTTTTTCACATTGAAATTCGCCAGATTGGTTACGTTGCCTTTGAGACCATATGGTAGCCCAGAAATAAGAATTGCCCCCATGATGGCATACCATTTGCAAAAGTAGACAACCCAAGGTATTGCAAATGGAGTATGTCCAGTCTTTTTTAGTAGCCACTTGGTCACAAACACTGGCCAAAGTTAGTGTTAATATTTGAAAATGCAAAAAACTAATTTGAACGCAAATTTTGGCCAGTGTTTGTGACTAAGTGGCTACTAAAAAAAAAAAAAAAATACCCTATTTGCAATACCCTGGGTTGTCTACTATTGCAAATGGTATGCCATCATGGAGATAATTTTCATTCCTGGGCTACCATACGGTCTCAAAGGCAACCTGGCGAATTTTAATGTGAAAAAACTGAAACGCAAACCTTATATTTGACTCTGTAACTTTTGAAAACACCATAAAACCTGTACATGAGGGGTACTGTTATACTCAGGAGACTTCGCTGAACACAAATATTAGTGTTTCAAAACAGTAAAACGTATCACAACAATTATATCGTCAGTGTAAGTGCAATTTGTGTGTGAAAAATGCAAAAAATTTCACTGTCACTGACGATATCGTCGTTGTAATATATTTTACTGTTTTGAAACACTAATATTTGTGTTCAGCGAAGTCTTCCGAGTAAAACAGTACCCCCCATGTACAGGTTTTATGGTGTCCTGGAAAGTTACAGGGTTAAATATAGTGCTAGCAAATTAAATTCCCTATAGTTTCAGCATGGGTTGTCAGGCAGGTCCCGCTAATTGTAATTAATAAAATGACCTAATTATGTAAAATTATTACATAAATATATGCGTAGAATTATTATATATAGGTGTGTATATATATATGTGTGCATATATATGTATATAATTTTTTTTATTTTTATTTATATATAGGTATATATTTAGTGATATATACGTATATACTTATGTATATAATAAACAATACACAAGATCCAGTGCACTCTCCTATCTACTAAACAGCAACTTCAATGTTGACAGATTTTATTAGTTTTTAAAAGTTTTTTTAAAAACACCTAATCTAGGCAAAAAAATAATGGGGATTTAGTTACATTATATGATCATACATTGCATAAGCCTGCCACAACGTCAATGTACCCCATCTTTGGCAGGTCCTACTCTCACAGTCTAATGTCTGCTCTTATGAGATTAACCACTTACTTGGGAAAAAATTCCATCTGAGGCTCTCTGCAGTACAAGGCTAAATAGGGACCTGAGATGAGGCACCTGTAACAGGGAGGGGTGCAAAATATATACTTATGTATATAGATATATATATTATTTCGTTCTACATGTATTTTGATATCAATATATATATATATTAATTTTAAAATACAGTTAGAATGAAATTTCGCATTTTTATATATTTTTATCTATTTATTTTGTATTTTTTTTATTTTATTTTTTAACGTATTTATATATTTATTGATTTTTTATTATATATAAATATATATATATAATAAAAATTATATATATATTTAATCAATATCATTGTACGTGTATTTTGATATTAATATATATATATAATTATGTATATATTAATATTAAAATACATGTAGACAGTGTATGTATATTTATGTGTATATGTGTATATATATACTTAGATCATATATATAATAAATATATATATGATCTAAGTATATATAATCTTATTTTTACACTGTTTTAACTGATTTTATTTGAATTTCAGACAGCAGGGGGAGTACCTGTCATTACAGGCACTCCCCCTGCTGGCACTGCCTTGGACGGCTATGCCGTCCATGTGATCGCGGGGTCCTCGCAAGGACCTCGCGATCACATGGCCCTGGGGGGCCGAAGAGGACGGAGGGGGACTCCCTGGGCTCCCAGGTAAGTCCCCCATACCGCGATCGCCGGCGTGGGATCGCCGGCGACCGGGTAAGTACATAAGACCGCAGGACGTTCTATGCCGCCCTGCGGATTTTAGAGCCATCTAAATAAGGACGGCATAGAACGTCCTGCGGTCTTAAGGGGTTAAAGGGACACTATAGTCACTAGAACAACAACAGATTAATGTAGTTGCTCTGGTGAGTATAGTCAGTCCCTGCAGGCTTTTCAGAGAAAATGCAATATTTACATTACAGCCTAGGAAAACCTGGACTGGCAGTCACTCAGATGGCCACTAGAGGTGCTTCCTGTGTCAGTGCTGCTCATTCAGCATCTCTACGCTCTGCATTAAGACATAATCCTAATAGAGATAGCATTGATACAATGCACCTGTATGAGGAGATGCTGCATTTTGCTGTGCATGCGCAATAGTATCTCAGTGCTTTCCTACGAGAAAGCATTGGATTGGCTGACATCATCAAGATTGATGATCTGAGCCATGGAGGCGATAGCAAGACCAGTGCGGCCAGTGGTGTATTCTGGTTTTGTGCTGCCATAGGCATGACAAAACTCGGCACCCCCTCTTCCAAATTTATCTTCCTGACAGACACATACATTCACTGACAGATACAGTCATTGTCACACACACTGTTTAACCAACACACACTTTCACTGAAACATACACATTCACAGACATACACACTCACATTTGACAGACACACATACACACTGACAGACACACACTGACAAGATACACATGCACACTCACTAACAGACACACACTCACTGATAGAAATTCACACTCACTCAGTGTCAAACACACACATACTGAGACACACATATACTCACTGACAGATACACACTGACAAACACACAAACTCACTGACAGACATATATATATACACTCAGTGTCAGACACACATATTCACTGACACACACATACACTAGCTGACAGACACACATTGACATGCATACACATTCACTGACACACTCTCAATGACAGATACACATACACACTCACTGACAAACACTCATACTCTCTGACAGACACATATACACTCTCAGTGACAGACACACACACTCTCACTCAGGGCCGGTGCAAGGATTCTTGCCGCCCTAGGCAACAATCCATTTTGCCGCCCCCTCATGAATGCAACTACATTCCCTTTAGATGTTTATTCACTAAACTCTGAATTACAGTGAAGAGACATTTAGGGAAAGAGACGCACTGAGTAGGCATTAAAGGGAAACTATAGTGCCAGGAGAAAAACTTGTTATCCTGGCACTATAGCTTCCCCCTCTGTCAAACGCACCCCCCTTGTGGTGCAGAAGGGGTTAAAACCCCGTCTGTCACTTACCTGGGTCCAGCACCAATGTGTTTCGTGCTGGCTTGGGTCTGCCTTCGCTCCTTAATGGCCGCGCTCGCAGTGGTATTTTCATGACCCTAGGTTTTGCGTGACGCTGGACGTCTCAATGCATAGCCACTAGAGGAGTTAACGTTAACCCAGGTCAGTAATTATTTCAGTTTCTTAAAAATTGCAATAATTACCTTTGCAGTGTCACACAATCTCACTAATACACACACTCTTTCACTGGCATACACACTTACACATTCTAACTAACTTACACACTCTAACACATACACATTCTCACTGACCTACACATTGTCACTTGCACACTCTCACTGACATACACACACACACACATACACACTCTCTCACTGACATACACAGTGTCACTTACACACTCTCACTGACATACAGTGTCACTTACACGCTCTCACTAACACATACACACACACTCTCTCACTGACATACACAATGTCACACACTCTCACTAACACACACACACACTCTCTCACTGACATACAGTGTCACCTACACACTCTCACCAACACACATTGCCAGTTACACACTCTTACTAACACAACACAGTGTCACTTGCACACTCTCACACACACACACAGTGTCACTTGCACACACTCACACACACACAGTGTCACTTGCACACTCTCACACACACACAGTGTCACTTGCACACTCTCACTGACATACACAGTGTCACTTACACACTCTCACTGACATAAACAGTGTCACTTACACACTCTCACTGACATACAGTGTCACTTACACACTCTCACTAACACACACACACACACTCTCACTGACATACACATTGTCACTTACACACTCTCACTGACATACACAGTGTCACTTACACACTCTCACTGACATACAGTGTCACTTACACACTCTCACTGACATACACAGTGTCACTTACACACTCTCACTAACACATACACACACACTCTCTCACTGACATACACAATGTCACTTACTCTCACTAACACACACTCTCTCACTGACATACAGTGTCACCTACACACTCTCACCAACACACATTGCCAGTTACACACTCTTACTAACACAACACAGTGTCACTTGCACACTCTCACACACACACACACACATAGTGTCACTTGCACACTCTCCCTAACACAGTCTCTTGCACACTCTCCCTAACACAGTCTCTTGCACACTCTCCCTAACACAGTCTCTTGCACACTCGCACACACACAGTGTCATTTGCACACTCTCCCTAACACACAGTCTCTTGCACACTCTCTCACACACACACACACACACACAGTCATTTGCACATACTAACACAGTGTCACTTGCACACTCTCATTAACACACACACACTGTCAGTCAAACACAAAATCACACCACTCTACATATAGTCACACTTTATTTACACACACAAACACAGTAATTTAACACACACATCAATTTACAAACATTCATACTATAAACAATCCCTACCTGGGTGCTGTGAAGAGTTCCAGGCAGCAGGATCCAGGATGTAGTTTTTCTTGCTGCTGGGGGAGCAGGAGAGCCGTGCACTGTGAGCACAGGCTGCTTCCTGTTCCCCTCTGAGTGCTTCCTGTGTTCACAGACAGGGGGCAGCTGGGATACCGGTTTACATCCCGGCTTCCCCCAGCCTGCAGGAAGCACAGTGCTCTGGGGATGGGGTTACAGTAAACCTCACTCCCCGAGCAGGTAATCGGCTGCAGAGGGAGCCCAGCAGCTGAATGGCTGCGCTGGGGGGTGGCTAAGGAGCCCCTCACCCAGTACAGCATCCCCAGACAGCAGCAGGGCAGCCCACCGGGAAACCTCCCAGTGGGCGCCCCCCAGAGGCCGGCGCCCCCAGGCAAATGCCTTATTCGCCTTAATGGTAGTGCCGGCCCTGCTCTCACTAACACACTCACTAACAGACACACACACACAATAACACACTAAAAATTTTTTTTAAATCTATCTTTTGGGAGTGCTGGAGTGGATTCTTCCCTGGTGTCCAGTTTGGCTGGCAAGGCATGCAGGAATAGGCGGTCGGACAGGCACAGTCGTGGTTGGGCGGGCAGGCAGGCTCACATTGGAGGCTGCGAGGGAGCTCTAAACTCCCTGCTCAGCTTCCTTGCGCACCTCTTAGTGATGCCGGGGCCAGAGTGATGTCATATTCCGGCTCCGGCATCACTGCGGTGCGCACGAGGGAGCTGAGCAGGAAGAGCTCAGGGGAAAGTACTCCCTCGCTGCAATCTAAAGGAAATAATGTAGGGTGTGACAATAGGACACAGAGAAGGAAATACAGTTGATGACTAGAGAATGTCAAGGACATCATGGAAAATGCTATTTTGGGTGTGAACTATTTAGGAATTCGCATGAAGGTTAGGAGATAATTAGAGGTTATTTCACACTGACTGGATGGAAAATAATAGTCCATAAAACAAAAGAGTTCTATATTGATGATGGCACAGGTGTTACCAGTGGCAGCCGGAGACCATTGAAGTGGCATTCTGTATGATATGAACAATGGGAAGGGCCACTGTACTAGTGATCTTGTTTCTTGCGATACGTTTAATAATATTCTGGAGAGTATAAGGATCACACTGTTCCTGGGTAGAGAAGAGGGGACTTGATATATACAGGCAGGGACATTTCATGACATATCTCCACATCTCTGTTAAGGTATGGGTTTTGTTTTGGGTTCAAGCCCGGGGTATTTCTGGGAACCTAGAAACTTTCCTGGATAGAACTAATGGAAACAGGGCAAGTGAGAGAAACGTTAAAGCACCATGTGATATGGAAGTTGGATTGAGATGAAGGGAGTGGAGGCAGGGGAAGGGAATTGAGATGGAGAAAGTGGAAGTTAGTTGGTTTCTGGCATCTGCTTATTACACAGAATTTGTTGCTACAGGGGCGGGGCTTGCCAGCCGACTAGAACGGACGCCATAATCGAGAGCTCCTCTACACACAACCCGAATCCGTCAAACATCCTCTAAACTTAGCCCCATCCGACAATAGTAACGCTCCAGGGGTCTTGCCAGAACGATACCGCACCGGTTGATACCTCTCTCGAACCCGGCAAGTACGCTGAACCGCGGCACCGACCTGCGGCCTATTACGCGTCGAAACTTCGGAGCCTAGGGGCTTTCCTGCAAGGCGACCACTCACAGTGCCAGCCACATATTGATCCGCCATGGGCAGGAAGACCAAAAAATTAAAGCCTGAAAAACCGAGGCAAGGCATGAATATAGGAGAGCTCTGGCGGCAGGCCTCAGAAGCCACGAACTCTAAGATGGTGTCCCTCCACGGCGGCTGCTCCGACTTCTATGAAGACACGTCGGATGAAGCGGAGGGGGACACCACGCAGGCCCAGCCACAGCCACCGCCAGCCCGGACACAGCAAATACTACCTGCTACCTCCCACACACCGGTAAGCATGGAGGCAATACGGGATTTAATGGCAGATCACCACCAGAAAATCGCGGCCGATGTGGCCTCCCTCAGAGAGACCCTGCAGGGTCTGAATGGCCGACTGGGAGCGGTGGAAATAGCTGCGGACACACAGAAAGGCCAAATCAAGGTACTGCAGCGGGAGGTTCAGGAACTCAGGAAGCAACACCAAATGTATGACCTGCAATTCGCCTCATTGGAGGACAAACGCCGTCTGAAACACCTGAAGATCAGGGGCATAGCAGATCACATACCAGACGCTGAGCTACCTCACCTAATCAGGAGGCTACTGACAGCGTTGCTCTCCCCGAAACTCTCCAAATCGGTGGCTCTCGACGGCATATTCCGCATCCCTAAATCTCCTAAGGCCCCACCTTCAGCTACAAGGGACGTTATCACGCAATTCCAGTACCTGAGAGACAGGGCTGCGGTACTCACAGCGGTCCGTGAACACCCGACTTACACCTTCGAAGAAATGAACCTCACTTTCTACCCAGACCTCTCGGGAGCCACCATGGCCTGGAGGAAATCCCTACAACAGTTCACATCCCTCTTGAGAACAAAGATGATCAGGTACCGCTGGGGCCCAAGCCACACCCTGCAGATCACCAAGGGCGACACCACACACACCATACGTAATATGCAGGAGGCTGAGAGAACCCTGAGGTCACTGGACCTCCCTCTGGACTCACTTACCGCACTACAGCCCCCACCGAACCCCACGCACCATCCACACTGGGGCAACGCTGAAGCTCCAGCTTTCGTACCCCGATGCCCACCTGGAACGCTCTCAACCACAGGAGCAACCTGAGGAGAAATTGGGACTTACAACGCAATTGTTTTCCTTTTCAATTTTTCTTTTTCTTCTCTCTCACCTCCGGGACACTACTCTCTTACCCGAGACCTTAAAGCAGGGTACGGTTGTTAGTTAAGTTGGATTACAGGTACCCCTAACATGACGGAAGAGATGACCCAGACACCGGACTTAGAGGACCTCCCCGCACTGACGCAGGACACCACAACGACTGACAGTAGGCTGACCCCAAACCATACCACCCTCCCCCCCCCCCACCCCAGGGTAACAGGGGCATCGCTCTCTATATGACAGTGCTGTCAGACCAAAACACCACCTAAACTTAATGTCTCAACGTACCTATATGTAAGTTCCTCATTAACCTTACCGCTACTACTGGAACGCTCCACCCAGACAAAATTGGGACCCACATCGCTCCTTAGAAGACTTATATGATGTACAAGGGTTTAGGTATTACGCCATTCCATTCTGATCCCAGACTAGATGTAGACCATACCTACCTTTACGCGCAGAACAACATACTACTCAACAGTTAGATAACGAGACGCACAATGTTCCGTTCTTGTGAAATGCTTACAGCAACCCTCTTGTAACCTGACATGTACCTCTTAAATCTTAATTAATTAGCCTTAGACGCACAGATTTGTTCCTAACTTACTTAATAAGACAGCTCTGATGGGCTGATAACCGCTTATGTTATACGTGGATTTTTGCATTTCATGTTGTATTACACAAAGTTACGCTTGTAAACTAATAACAAAAATTGTGCAGTAATGTCATAACTCTGTTAACCAATAATAGTCAGTGACCGCTGTTGGGGCATCACTGACATGTATGTACCACTTACCCTGCACTCAAAAATAAAGAATTTAAAAAAAAAAAAAAAAAAAAAAAAAAAAAGAATTTGTTGCTACATTTAGGGAGTATATAACTCATAAGGATAGAATTAGCAGAAATCCCTCTGCAGTTATTAAAGGGTTATTCAAACATCCGTGGCCACTTTCTGCGTTTTTAAGTGGTCATGGAGGAAGTATCTGGCAGTGTTTTAGTTTTAAACCTTGCACAAGCAGAATTATTTGCACTTTTGTGCCGGCAGCTAGTTACACGCCCTGCACACATAACTTTGGCAGCAATCAGGACCTAATTCAGGCCCATTTGCTACCTGATTTGCAAAATTCAGAAATTGGAAATGGTAGAAACAGTGTCCGAACTTTGCAATCCGAATATCTCCATACACGGCCGGATGGATTTCCCCCATTTGGTAGAGCATCATTTGGACTTTAATAAATAATCCTGCTAGTTGTGGTACATGCGTTGTGTACTATATACTAAATACATTATGTCTTCCTGTAACAAGTTGTGTAGTTATATGCCCACTGCTATCTAATGTCACTGTGTTACTTTTTATCTCCACAATAAAAATGGAAATTATTCAAATACAAAAAATAAAATCACCAGCACCACGCTAAAACAGTATATTACTCTGTTTTTGTTAATAGCCTAACATATTTTTATAAGGTAAATAAGAAAAACACTGGTTAACCATATTTGCTTATGTTTCCTTTGACTGTTGCCGTGACAGCTAACACTAAAATTATGCATTTACTGAAAACATTGACAATTTTGTTTATGCTAATGTAGCAACTGTGCTCCGCAAGACACATTTTTTCATGTTGTTTAAATATTGCGTCTTTGGTAGACATCCAAAATCTACAGCCGTTGGATCAAGCAGTATTTGAAAAAGAACACAGTGGCTGTTACATTGCTCATTGGCGCTCCACTTGCACCACAACTCCCATAGTCCTTGTATAGATTCAATAAATAAAAATGGTACCACCCCACCTTAAATAGTGCTTCCAGGATTGCTATATGACACCATTGATGACATCATCAAGAGTCCAGACAAGTATCTGTACATAAGCAATAGGATTGGTGACACTGTGAAAACTCGGAGAATGGGCAAAAGCTTAAAAAACTCAATGGCTTACCCTTCAGTTAGTCCCAGATCAGATCTCAAAAATGTTTTAGCTCATTTGTGCCATTACACAGAGAACCTCTACTATTTTCATATAACACTCATCTTACCCATAGGAGCGGTCCAGAACCAAAATACCAGCATTTCCTCTGCACAAGGGATACAGCAACCCTGGATAATTGTTTTGGAGTTCTTCTGGCCTTGTCAGAGAGGTGCAGCTGGAATCCCTCTCAGTACTCTTAGCACGGTGTCCATGTCTGGACTGCGTTTTGATTTAGGGAGATCCCAAGCAAATGTAATGAAGCAAAAAATGAGAATATGAGCACTCCTGGGCAAAAGCTCAATAACCCAGCAGCTTGCCCTTCACTATATCACAGCTCAGGTCTCAACGTTTTTGTGCCTTTACACAGAGAATCTAGTTCGCACTTGGATTAACACTTGTTTTTACAATTTAAAAAGATGCTTGTTTAAGAGATCATTCTCAGGTCAGGCGTTACTCATTCTCCACTCAAAATGAAACCTTGAATTTTGCCTTACAAGCCGGTGAAAAGTTGTTGCGTCTAATTTGGCCAGTTACCGCTTGGTGTTTTTTTACTGGAAAACCAAGGAAAGAGTGTTCATGTTATCAAACACTCATTACATCCCAAGATCATTTGCTAACCACTAGACATGTGCAATTCGGGTGGGGGCCCTAAAGTAAAATAATTGGGGTGGGGGGACCTATTGTCCTACCCTCTAGCCCCCACCTCTGAGCAGCGGATGGGGGCCCTAAAGCAAAGATTTTAGAAAAAAGGACATCAAATGGTAAGTTTTATTTATTTTTTTACAGGGGTGGGGCCGGGGGGGGGGGGAGACTATAGGTTCTGTTACGACACTCACCGCCAGGGGAGTGAAGGCGCCGCTTAATAGATAATCCCCTTTCTCCAGAAATGCAGTTTTAGTCCAGCCGATCGTCAAACTCCCGAACGGAGCATACGAACACGGCAACTCCCGATCAGCAATCCATCCGAAATCCTTTCACAGCTAGAAATAAACGAAAACGCTGTCCCAATAGTAAATCCCTCCACAAACGAGACCAAGTTTAATGGGGGCTACCTGCCCGGTATTTATGCGTGTCTCCACAAGGTGGACACTCCCCTAGGGGACCTTGTGGAAGACTGTACAATATATTAGACAGTAGCCAATCGCAGTGGCTTCAATATAAGCCCTTCCCATTTTACCCATAAATCCTTCTTCTCTATCCCGGAGATAATTAGGAAGAAACCTAATTATCTCCCAGGATAGAGACAAATGCCATTTTAAAACAAAATAAGAAAAATACATTAAAATACATAAATTCGTAAATATAGTAAAATCTTACCTGTATTCAAGCCTGATGCAGCTGGTTTTTATCCCTGTTTCCTGTAGACCTGCCTGCTGACATCAGCAGAAGTGGTGGCCTGATCCAATTACAATGCTTCCCCATAGGATTGGCTGAGACTGACAAAGAGGCAGATCAGGGGCAGAGCCAGCATGATTCAAACACAGCCCTGGCCAATCCGCATCTCCTCATAGAGATGAATTGAATCAATGAATCTCTATGAGGAAAGTTCAGTGTCTGCATGCAGAGGGAGGAGATACTGAATGTTTGGATGCATTTTAGGCAGCAGTGACCTAGGAAGGATCTCTAACAGCTATCTGAGGAGTGGCCAGTGAAGTTATCACTAGGCTGTAATGTAAACACTGCATTTTCTCTGAAAAGACAGTGTTTACAGCAAAAAGCCTGAAGGTAATGATTCTACTCACCAGAACAATTCAATAAGCTGTAGTTGTTCTGGTAACTATAGTGTCACTTTAACTTGTACGTTCATCATATTGAAGCATATTTTTCTTTGTTGCTGGGGTGCAGGGGATTGTTATCGCATCAGAGTGATCTTCAAACCTGTTATGTTTTTAAGGGTTAATTGCCTGATGTTTTCTATATGATTAATACGGCTTGTGTTTCAATATTGTACAGGATTTCATGTGCGAATTTATCAGATTGCAATGTTTATTAAAAAAAAAAAAAAAAAAAAAAAAATATATATATATATATATATATATATATATATATTACATATACACTGTAGACCTGTATTTACCAACTGTTCCTCTATTGTTACATTCTATGTATTGGTTGCCAAATTCAAGGGACACTCTAAGCACCATAACCACTATGGACCAGTCCCAGGCAAAGCTGTCAAATGATTTACAAATCAATATCCACTTACCTGGTTCTGTGAGGTGCTTATGGTCCTTTTAATCTGCACAGCTGACACTTTATTTAAAGTTGGTATACTAATGCAGAAGTATGAACTACTGCTTTAGCTTATCAGTGCAGGCTTTAGGGTCTGCTGGTACCAGCCAAATCCAGGTAACTGTCAAACCTTTGGTAATCAGTTTGAGAGATTACCCTGGGACAATGCCCAAGTACCCTGGCAACATAACCATAGAATACACTGTAGAGCATGGGTAGGCAATCTATGACACGTTTGCCATGCACGGCACTCGAGGTGCCTTTGCACGGCACTCAAGGCTGCTAGAGCCAAACAGGCTGTGGCCCATCAGGAGTCCCAGTGAAACTTCAGATATCTGCTAATGTGAAAAGGTGGTGAAGGACAATCCTCAATTTATGCATTGCAGCACGTAGAGGAAGTGATATCAGATCACTTCCTCCCAGCACTTTTGAAAGGGGTATCCAGTCCACACTGTAGTACAGCAGCCCACAGCTGCTGTGGTAGCTCCTGTCCTTGACCGGTACCTGGCCAGCCTGGTCCCCACTGGACCCCAGGGAAGCCACTAACTCTGCCAGATATACACAGAAATGCAGAATAACCCTCCCCTCATACAAATAATACGAACAGCCATCACACAAACACAACACACAATCTGCAGAAACTCAACACCACTGACAATCCACATACATGCACAAAACCCCACATGCAGCCTCTCACATGCAATACCCCAAACAGCCCCCACACATACACACACTACCAAACACACAATGTGACATATCCATCCACACACAATTCCACAAGCAGTCCCAATACACAGCCCACATTCATAGGTTTTATACACATTACCACAAACTACTTATGAACATATACAATATAATAGCTCATATACGCACAAATAAAATGATAAAAAGCAACTGTAGTATAAATAGCACAAGCAGAATACGGCAACATAGACACCTCAACTTTAAAAACAGGACCGGCACGCTATGGGACAATCCTATTTCAGCACAGTGCTGCTTAAAGGTTGCCTACCCCTGCTGTAGAGGTTGTGTGACATAGACTATTTTTTTAAACAATGCACAGTAACAATGTAATATGTAAACTAATATTCCAGTATGTATTTAAATGAACGCTACAGTCACCATTACCTCTATAACAGATTGGAGTGGCTCTGGTACTAGCAAGCTAGGAGCACAGGTTTTTCTCAGGTTTTTGTTGACCGATTTTCAATGACCGGCAATTCTGGTCGCTCTGGATCAATGCTGGCTCTTTCAGAGGTTAGAGTCCCTTGTACACAGTCATTATTAGTGATTCAGCCCTTGATATGGTGGAGGTTCTTATCTCACTGGAGGAATGTGAAAAATGCTGACACTTCTGTCACTTGGCTGGTTGTTTGCCCCCGTTTCATTTGGATAAGAAGAGACTTTTGATTTACCGAGCCTCCTCCTGGCCTTGTCTCTTCTCCTTGTTCCCTGCGTTCGTAGGCCATCCATCTGGGTACTTCGACCTCTTGTATTAATGTATTTTTTAATTTTTTTTTATTCTTTATTTTTATTGTGCACGAGATAACATACATGCTGACGGTACCATAACAGCACAGTACAAGCCTATTAAACAAGGTATTTAACATAGATGGCATTGAATTATTGGCACATTTGGTTTTTATATGAGCATAAACATACGTCTAGTTGTAAGTCACCAGGGTGACACACAGCCACATCAGCATGCATAACGTGGTGGGTCTTATGTGAGTAACTATGATGTAACTTAAAGTGGTGTGTAAGTAGTATTTATGTTATAACATGGGGTCATCGGTAGTTTATAGTGAGCAGTAAACATGCAGCAAAATCAACCCCATACTGTTAGGTATTCTGGACATGCTTGTAAGGTAGCAGAGTAGCATGGTCCGGCATAACAGTTGTGTCTAAACTCCAGGTACAAACTCGATTAATATGCATGAGACATTCCAGACATGGAAACTCTGATGTAGGGAGAAAACAGGCTACCAGCTAAGTAATGCGTTATGTTCCCCCTGAGCCTGGCACCCCCCTGCACCGCATAAATCATAAAATTAGCCAAAATATAACTAACTAATAAAAATATGCATGACACTGAGTCTCATCTGAGAGGGTCAGTTGCTTTTGTAAGAGGGCGTTTTGTTTTCTTAGGAGTAGAGTGGTGAATTGGAGGCAGCATAGCTGTCCCGATGGACCATGGAAGCAGGGTTGTTGGATAGTCCTTGCGAATATTTGATAAGGCTCTGTATGGCAGGGCTCTCCTCCGTCTCTGCTGAGCCTGCAGCACTATTCCACGGGCTTTGGTGCCTGTATCTCTTCCCTTCCCAGGGTGGATTGGTTTAGGCGGTCTTCGTCGCGGGCGGCGGGCTCTCCTCGGCTTGCGTGCTGTTTTTTTTAGAATGGCAGCCCCTTGATGGGCTCTCACCCTAGGCAGGCGTTTAGCCACTTGGTTGGGCGCTCGTGTTTCAGGATCGCTCGGGGGAGGCCCAAAGCGCTGCGTCCGCTGGGTCCCTTTTGTTTCCTCCTGCTGTTTCTGGAGGTCAGACTGCATGCGTTGCTGTATCTTTAGCCAAAATTCCTCGAATGTATTGTTTAGCTGTTGCAGGACTGTATCCCCGTGGCTGTCGTATGATGTACATAGCTTCTGTGTGGCTGTCCCAGAGACTGACGCCATCTTGAGGGTGCAGGAAGCCACCAGGATTAATCCGAAGGTGAGTGCGGTAATGGGAGCCGAGGGTCAGCCTGTGGGGACCGGGATATCCCCCGCCGGTCCAGAGGGGGGGGGGGGGGTTGGAGCACTTTTAGAGTGGGGAAATCGTCCGCCTTCCCCCAGCTCTGTTACCTGCTGGCCGCAGCGCTCATCCGCGGCAACCCGCCCGCCTGTGTGCTCGAGTGAGGGGTCTATGGATTGAGCTCCGTACCCCCAACCAGTGTAGCGTGGTTTCGTTATGAGAAGATTGCTGGTTGAGGCGGGGGGGGATCCCCCAAAGATTAGTGAGTCGTGCGGGCGCTCACGCGGTATGCGTCCTCTCTGCTTGAGGTCTTGGCTCCGCCCCCTCTTGTATTAATGTTAATATCTCCTACAGACTGATGCTCACTGGATGTTTATTTTTCTTTCATTCACTACAGTCCATAAAGCTACATAGAATAATCAACGGTTGTCGGTTTCCATACTCAAACCAGGCATTACC
Source organism: Pelobates fuscus (assembly GCF_036172605.1). Taxonomy (NCBI): domain Eukaryota; kingdom Metazoa; phylum Chordata; class Amphibia; order Anura; family Pelobatidae; genus Pelobates; species Pelobates fuscus. The sequence continues at coordinate 64,411,455 of NC_086325.1, read as the reverse complement.
ATACCTACCAGTAGTCTGAGATCCAGTATGATAGCCCTAGTTTGGGACTTCTGTGTCATTCAGTATGGGTTTTTTTGTTATTGTTTATACAGCAACTGTAGAAAAAAAACGGAATCATTTTCAAAAAATGCTAATAATGCTGTAGGAAGAGATGAGGATCGTTGGGCAATATATTTCTTGTCCAGTTGTGCCCAGCAAGTGTGCCATGGCTAACACTTCATTCTGTGCCCTATGCCAGGGGTATGCTGCCTTGCTTTTAAATGCTCTGTTTGCCCAACAAGTGCTCTAGCAACAAAGTCTCACGGTGCACAGCAAAAATTGATGCAAGTCAGACACGCACCTCCACCCATTTAGCATAGAAGTGTCATAGACTTAGTTACGAGAAAGCAAAGTTGGACAACACAATCTCTCATATCTCATGTAAAATCCATGAGGCCATATACTCACAGACTTAAAACAGCCCAGAGGATGAAAATTCCACACTTTTTACTACTGGCTCTAAGTCAGGTTGATAGATTTTGCCATAACACACGCTTCCCCATTATATTTCTTATATGACTAAGTAATAAATGGCTCTGTATCTAAAACAAACAAGTCATAGAGAACATTTTTATTTTTTTTGTCTCCGATTAGAGAAATGTTGTATAAATTCTAATTAGAACGCTGGCTGTAGGTTTGCAACACGAGGCGTATAGTAACTAGTGATTCCAAGAACATTTGATGGATGGATCAAAAACCACCGCCAAGTTCTTATCTCAGAAAATTACATTTAACTATACTGAATGTAGGGTATGTGTATAAGGAAGCCACAGCTGTTTAAGACATGAAGTGAAGGCATACTAAGGTCATTTTACTGTACAGGTTTCTGCTATTAGAGGTATAAAGCCTCACATCAGTTTCTAACAGGAGATTAGGAGCAGGTGGTTGTGTTCATTTAATTGATGCTTTAACAGTGACTGGCAGGGAATTATGGTAAATGTAGTCCAGCTACAACTGGAGTACCAACACTTTGTCAGTCCTTCTTTAGATCATACTAACCAGAGGCAGCTCTAGACTTTGAGGCCTTAGGCAAAACTTAAACATTAGGCCCCACTAACAAAAAAGTTAAAATAAATAGTTGCAATACATGCACACTGTCACATATACACATTGATGGACAGTTTACCTGTGTATGTGCCCGAGAGTGTGTCTGACAGAGATTATCCTTGTGTGTGTGAATGTATGTCTTTGTGAGCATGTTTGCGTTTTTGTCTGGGATCGTATGTGTATGGAGTAGCTGCTTGAAGTGTGTTGTGCCTTTGTGCATTGTGTTTATGGCTATGTTTCCTGACTGTGTGTGTATGATGAATGTCTTCAGCTGGTGACTGTGACAAGGTGAGTAAAGAGGTACCAGTGGCAGGGAGAGTGTGACAGAATGAAGGGGTAAATGTACAGAGTGGGGGGAAGGGGGGGTTGAGAGAGAACGAGGGACAGGGAGTATGACATGGTTTGATGAGGGAGTGTGACAGGGCGAATGGAGGTAAGTGTGTCAGGGCAATTGTGGCTTGGTAGGAGGGACGAATGTGACAGGATTAAGGGGGGTTTATGTGACAGGGAAAGTATGGCAGAGTGAGGGCAGGTGAGTTTAGAGGGGGTGAGATTAACAAGATTAGGAGTGGTTAATGTGAGTGTGGATGCATGAAGAGTCTGACAGTGTAGGGAGGTGTGACAATGTGTGGGGAGGGGGGTGATGGAGAGAGGGAGGGCGATAATGGTAAGAGTTGGGTGATGTGAGAGGGAGAGGGAGGGGGTGGTAATGGTGTGAGAGGGGGGTGAAGGTGACAGGGAGAGGGGGGTACTAAATACCACTTTTTTAAATTCTCAAATGGTCCAGTGTGGGCTGCCTGGTGGTCCAGTGGCCATTATATCCACTCTGCAGCTCCGCAGAGCATGTATCTCGCAAGACCCGTCAAAGCGTTGCCATGTTAACCCGCGGCAACCCTCTGATTGGCCAGTTCTCGCGAGAGCTGCAGACCAGTGTCTGGAATTGCTGGCCGAACAGACAGGAGGGACCTCGCACCCACGGCATACTGAGCAAGCTGCCGGGCCACCTCCTGGTGTCGGATCCTCGGTCACTGACCGAGGACCCGACACAGTCTGCCCTAAGGTGGTTTAGGTGGCCGCAAGGCCCCAGCCAGCGCGAGGCCTTAGGTGGCTGCCTTAACCACCTAATTAGAGAGCCACCTCTGACACTAACCCATGCAGGTTATGAGATGTTTCCATTGTTGGTTGCGTGTATTGTGAATATTACGGAATGATAATGTTAATAAAACTTGTTCCCTGAAACAAGTTATTGGTTTGTTTGCATTAGCCAAGTAGGGAATGATTCAAGGACTGTGCAATGTGAATAGATGACTGGTACTAATGGAGGGTCAGAAATAAGCAATGATCTCACTAATCCAACAATGCAAAGTAATCCCGGGAGATAAATAGAAGGTCAGTGTGATGGCAGTACAGGGTTTATGATAAACATACGTTTGGAGTGAAAATTCTGTTATTAGGCTTGTAGTGTAGTCTTTATTGTGAATATGCTTCTGTACCTTTTAAACTTGATTAACCACATTTATAAAAATGTTACCTTTCATGTAAAACGCTTCAAACTTAGAGGGAGAAATACTATATTTAACAATAACGTGCAACCTTTAGTTGCTAAGATTGTATGTCGAATACATTTGACTTTATTTTTTTTATTCTGGATAATTTTTTTATCCTGTTCTTATTTGATGTCGAGTTATCATGGCTTCTGTTCACTAAAAGCTTCCATTGTCACTGGATGGGCTAATGCAAAATGCACTTCTATATGATCAAGGTGGCAGGAAATAGGCCGCCTGCTGGTGTTGAATGAGCCCTGGTTTTGATCATGCCATTCTAAAATGGTTGCTATAATCCAGACGGAATAACGCTGTAATTAGCAATTCTGGGAGCAATTTAGTGGTTGCTAAATGTTTACATTCATGCTTTGTCTGGCAAGAAGACCTTTTCAATTCTTGCCCCCACATGACTTTTAGTAACTACACAAATTGCAATTGTCATGCAATATCAGGGATTTCCCCCGAAATTATGCCTTTCGCACTATTTATGGCTTTGAAGACAACCCTAGTTTCAAAACTTTTTTTTTCTTTTTCTTAAATTGATTGAAAACACATGGACAAATAATTAACAATTTGAAACTACATCATCTAACTATTACATGAACACTAAAACAACTCAACAACTGTTTTTCCGAACGTAACTGGGAGTGGGACACAATGGACTTTTTGTCCTGATAACCAACGCCTGTGCTGTTTTGTTCATTACAGTAATATTAACCTGTTCAACAATTCTTGGCTCCCTAAATCTTGAACTTGTTGCACGCTTGACAAATTTGCTCGAGTAACTAATGCGGCTCAGCACAATTAGTCATACATTATTAAAAAAAGCCCTTGACCTTAGCAGGTGACCTTTTAGGATTTTACCCTTCAAGCCCTCCCTTCTTAACTAGTAATAAACATGGCCTTTTGTAGACAAGGGTTGGCCTTCAGAAACCCATAGCATCATGTCCTTCAAATAACCAGTTATATTGGAGATAAGAACGAAGTAAATAAACTGGAGCACCCCTGCTGCTTTTGAACCAACTGCCTGGACACCATGGTAGTTGACATTTCACAGTGAACACTATAATATTAAAAAGGCCACTTCCTTGTGTAGAGTTAGTTCTTTATTCAGCATTCCGTTTAACTTTATTACGTGTTTGGTTATCTAAAAGTGTATATAAAACACTTGTTATTTGCAATAGAAATGTATTACTAAAAACTTGGCAGAACAAAACTAAAATAAAACAGACTGATTAATCTTCGGAAACCAGTAAGGCAAGATCTTTTAGGCCCATATATGGGTATAAATACTGAAATGTGCAGGTCTGAGTATTGAAGGAAAATATCCCTACATTTTTTTTTTCTAATGCCTCGTTTCATTCTTTTCTAGACTCCCTAACAAAGCTTTTAGATTAAAAAAAAAAAAAAAAATCTGTATACTATTGGTGGCTGTTGATTGTTGTGTTCATTGCATGAACACTATTGGAGTGTCTGGTGTAATAAGTGATACAAACACGGGATAGGGGAGGAGTCACTGATTCAATATGTCTGCTGGTTCCATTGGTTTCTAGAGTGACTGCCACACTTTTAAAACCGAAGACCACTTTTCAGCATACAACTCTTTTCTTTTTTTTTTTTTAAATATATAAAACACCCTATGTATCATCTTTCTTATCACCTAATATTGTTTTTTTTTTTGTTTTTTGGGGGGTGGATTGTATAGATAACATTAAATCCAGCCCCTGTTTGATATATAATAATAGTTGGCATTTACATTGCAACAACCTTGGCGTATAGGTAACATTTCAAATGGAGATCTAAAAATAATATGAATCCATTTGTTTAGCAAAAATACATGGATACCATATCAGTATTTTTTCAGTTTGGATAAAATTCATCGTTTTTTTTGTGTTATAAATGTAGTATGGAGCTCTATCACATTATTTTTGTTATTATTCCAGTGTTAAGTTAAAGGGACACTCCAGTGCCCAAACAAATAATTCACTGTTTAGTAGATATCCCCCAATGAAAACATGCATTAATGTAATTATTATTATTTTTTTCATCTGGGTTATATCTAAAAACAAGTTGCAAAAACTTAAATTTTCTTGTCTGCTGCAAGCCCTCCTTTTCTAACCCCACCCAGCATCTGAATTAGTGTCTCTATCTGTTCAACCGTGTTTGTAGTAAGTTTATAAATGTTTTTTTTATCGCAATCTTTTCAAGCCTGCTCTTCCTTTATTTCAGTTTGTATATTTGTGTAAAAGTGTTTGCTTGCTAGTTTAAAACAAATTGTCAACCGATACACGTCCCTTTAAGAGCTGTACCATATTTTCTGTTCATTACGCAGCACACTGTGAGATCGCTGTAGGTGTAGAATCTTAATGCAATGGGTACAGGTTTAATGCTGGAAAAAGTGAGGTTAATGCTAGGAGTACAGGGTTAATACAGCATTGTGTGTGGTTAATGAGGCCAGTGTGGCGTTTATATAATACTCTGAAATTATTCAAAAATTTGGCACCATAATATGGATCATAGCACATCAGGATTTAGAGGGACACTCCACTGACCAAATACAAAATACATAAATATCACTGTTTAGTAGATATACCCTAAATACAAACGTGCATGCATTTAATTATACATTTTATCATTGGAGTTATATCTAAAACCAGCTTGCAAACATGCAGTTCTTTGGTCTGCTGCCTTTGCAAGCTCCCCCTTCTAACCCCTTACCAGACTTTTCGTGGCTGTCCAATCACAGATTTCCCAATGCTGCTCAATGAGAAGTCTTTGCAAGGCAGGTGCTCTGGGCAATTGCTGCCTCTTGAGTTTAGCTCCACTGAGCTAACCAAACCAGGAAGTAACATGACCTGTTTGACTGGAAAGCCATTGTAACCATTATAATTTAGAAAAGTGTAAATTTCTATTGAAATCTGCACTTTTTTGTAAAATTATAAAATAGGACACACTCTTCACACATAAAGCTTTTAATGTTGGAGATTTGGTATGGTATATGGTGGGGTTGGGGAGGGGTTTAAGTCAATATGTGTGGGAGGGGCTGTATAATTTACATTTGGGCTGAAGCACTGGTCTTTTTTTGCTACCTAGCAACACCTCTGGCAGACTGTAAATTGGAGAAAAAACAGACCTGGAGAGAGAAATGAATTGTGATTTTTACATTTAAAATGAATCGTTTCAAGTGTTCTTGCAGCTGTATAGATGATTTATTTTGTATTTCATCCTCTATGGATACTGTTTATTGACATTTAATTTTCAGAGTTACCACCACATCACATAAACAAACAGTTCTCATATGCTGGCTGTTTGACAAATGATTCACTGAATGCCCTTGGCAGATCCAACCTGCCCTTTTCGTACATTGTTTTGTAATAAGCAGATCCCCAGCTACGGTCACTCCTCATATTGCATTTTAATACACAGTCCGGAGGGATGCAGAGATTTAGAACTGCCGGACAACTTATTAGCAGTAACAGAAATATAATTCATCTAAAATCCAGACGCCACAAATTCTGGACATATATATTTCTAAAGATCACCAAAGTAAGACTCCTGCAGAAAGGACGGGAATAGAGAGAGATATTGGAAAGGTCTGACATTCTATGCCTGAGATTGTAGCCATCGTGAACAGACTCCCTTAAGATTTAAAGGAGAACTGTCACTATCCTGAATTCTTAATATTATGTTTACTTATTCCTTTATTTTTCAGATATGTTTTTGGTATGGAAAATAAAATAAAATGTAGAAATCCACACCTCTATATCCTACAGCCGGTGTTGCCATCTTGGCTTCCTGTCAATCATTGTTAAAAGCTCCGGCATCCTGTATATAAATAGCCTACAGAGAAGAGGAGAAATTAAACAATGTGAAAAATGTATTCTTCACTTGCAATGTTTGCGTTGACTTTGGCTTCTCTGAACTGGACAGTATAGTATTAGTTGCTAAACCTGTATTATAAATGTAAAGAACATAAAGCTTCTAATGACAATATTAACAAAACTTATGTGATTTTCAATGCTTTAAAAGAACACTCTAGGGTGAGGAATACAAACATGTGTTTCTGACCCTATAGTGTAAAAAACAGTATCTAGCCCATTACCCACCTAAATCTAGTAAAATATTACCTTTATTTCAGTGTGCTGCTGCTGGCTCTGCCCCTGACCTGCCTGTTTGGCTGACATCATCAAAAGCGTTGCTCAAATCCAATCACAATGCTTTCCCAAAGAGAAGCATTGGATTGGCTAAGACTGTCAAGAAGGCAGATCAGAGCCAGACTGAGTTTTAAACTGAAACGAAAGAACAGAGTCCAAACGGAGGATTAATCTAAGAATTGGACTAAAGGCATGCCACCAAAACTGTATTAAAATAAATACTCTAATTTTGCTATAGTAAACACCCTCCAAATATAACCGATCCATAATGGTATCTGTCATGAATAAATCAAGTCATACTTACCCCTCTGTCCAGGAGTTTCACCTAGAGAGGTAAAAAAAGAGATCAGGATAACAACAAGGGTGGGAAAATATTCGCCTCCTGTCAATAATAAAATTAAGATTATAGGTACACTAAAGCTAGCATAATCTACAATTTTATAACATGACAGGAGGCTTCATATTTTGCTGTTTTAATGCTCAGCAAGTAATGCTAATGAAGCGTGGACAGTTGGCCGAAAGTAGAAGTTGCGAAACAGCTCTTCTTGGGACCAATCTGCCGACCAGAGGATGTCCTGTAGTGAAGCTCCAGCTGTAAATGCCCCTGAGGCCGCCGTCCCTCTGATGGAGTGAGCTCCAAAGGAGGCCTCGACCCCTACTAATGAGAAGTAACCATCTGATCCAGCATGCTAGAGTGGTGGTGGAGACAGGATTATGTGGGCAGACGGATGAGATCAAAAGCTGACCGGAGGAAGATGACCAGAGGAATCAGGTGATGGACAGATAATGCGAAAGTGCCGAAGTGACACATAGCTTGGGATGGTTAGGGAGATAAGGGTAGAACACCATGGAGGTTTCAGATTTAGCGTCACAGTCAAATGCTTGTAAGTCGGACACTCAACAAAAAGAAATCAAACAAAGCAGTAGGGTGAATTTCGCCTAAAGTTGGTGGAGAGAAAGGTCTATGTTATCCGGCCAATCCTGTAGAAAGCGGATTATGATTACCAGCAGGTCCTGACCAATAGGAGATCCGTATAGCGGTACATGGGCCGCCTAAATGGCCGACCGGGTCACTTTGATTGAGCGATGTGAACATCCCAGATCAAAAGTTCTAAATGTATTGTCTAGGGACTGTAAGGGGATCAGTGTCCTGTTCCAGACACCAGCTGCCCCAAAGGTTCCAGGGTGAGAGGTAGCATCTTCTAGTTCCAGGGGCCCAGTAATCCCAGAGGAGTTTCTTAGCCCTCTGCGATGGGTCTCCGAAGTTCCAGGCTCCCCGGAAAGAGTGCAAGTCACCAAGTTCAGTGGCCCTGTCCGATCAATGGATGAGGTCGACCCTGAGGATCCGAAAGGAGGTCCGGCAGGTGTGGCAGAAGGACCGGATCTTGGCAAGAGAGGTCCAAGAGATCTAGGAACCATTCCTGGCCTCGCCAGAGAGGTGTCAGGAGCACCAGTTGTCTGCGAACTTGCAGGAGGACTCTGGGAATCATTGCAAATGGTGGGAAGGTGTAGGCTCCCCACCTCGGCCAGCTCTGTAGGAAAGCATCCACTGCCGAACACTCTGGGTCTGGGAGCCAGCTGAAGAATTGGGGAACTTGATAGTTCATCCGTGATGCAACCAAGTCCACTACGAACGTGCCCCTCAGTCTGGAGGTGTGAAGAAAAATGGATCTGTGAAGTCGCCAGTCGCTAATGTCACTCCAATGTCTGGAGAACCAATGCGCTGTAACCTTCGTCTCTCTGGGAAGGTATTCCGCCCGTAGCGTGATGTTGTGCTGGAAACAGAAGCTGTAAATGTCCTTTGTTACCTCCGAAAGGGTTTGTGATCTGGCCCTGCTTAGGCGGTTGATGTACTGGACGGCTGATATATTGTCCATTGTGAGAGATGGCTGGCCAAGCTGCGGATCGCGAAGAAGCCTGCGATCAATTCTAGACAATTGAAATAAAATTAAATTAAGTTTCTGTTGATGTCCAATGACCACCTATGGGGAGGCCGTTTTACACGTCGCTCCTCATCCCCGAAGGCTTGCATCCAATTCTATGATGAAGTCCGGAGTGGGGCCGATAATTGCCTCCTGTTCCATGCTGACATGTGGAGGAGCCACCATCCTAGTTCCTCCTTCACTGTGCCCTTTAGGTGTATCCTGGCTGCTGTTGCCGACTGTCTCCAAATCACTTCCTGGTTCCGTGTCCGTAATGCATTTCGCCCCACCCACAGGGCTTTGTCAAACGTATGCATTACGGACCCGGAACCAGGAAGTGATTTGGAGACAGTCGGCAACAGCAGCCAGGATAGCAGCCGGAAGATTTTTTTTACATTACATGAGTATATGGAACTTTCTTTGCGGTTTCCCGAGGCTGGTGAGCGGACTAACTACCTCCACAACAAGTTTTGCTGTTTTTAAATTTCAATTAATAAAGTATACTTACCTGAGATCCGGATTGCAAGCTTCCTTTCCACGGATCCCACACACTCTAGGGGCTGATCCTTCCTGAGTGCTATAGCAACGAGTGGTGCTTTTACCACTCCAATCTTGTGAGTGTAACAACTAAAGGGCACCTCTGTTTTCTTTATTCTATATATTTATAAGTAAATTACTATGCTGCACTAGGAGCTCTCTTTCTGTTTTTGTCTCCATAATAGGTGTCAGAGTGATTTCCATGTTTGCAAGTATAACCAACAGATTGTGCTTTGTTTCACCACAACCACTGTTTGTTTTTCAATTATTTATAATATTTCCACTCTGTAAACACCTCATTTTATGTACACAGGGTTACTTTCACTCTCTATAAGAGGTCCATAGTGAATACGATTTTTTGTTGTTGCGCACCATCACTACTGTGTTATTTTATGTTCAAATCGTTTTACCAGGATTTGTTTTTGTTGGTTGCTGCATGTACTAAGATCATTCTCTCATTTGCGCCATCCTATTTATAATCGTTTTTTCATGTGAATTGATAGGCCTGGTCTTTCCAGAGGAAGTAGAGGAAGCGTCGGCTGGCCGGGTGCACCTTTTATACCTCGTATTGCTTAGGTTTTGCCTTAGAGTATATGCTTACATTTGGACAAGTCAACACCTTAGCGAATCTCTCCCTTTTTATCATTCTTTTTACAGTTTTTGGTTCAATAGAAGCCCATTAATCTAAGGTCAATCCAGACCAGATATCCTGATGGCTTATTTGAAAATGGACTAATATAATAACGGTTTGTAATTGAGAGACTTTATGCTAATGGTACCATAATTAGTACCATTCTGCCATTTATTAACGTATATGAGTGTTTCTGGGTAATACAGTTTAGGCAAATAAATATAGCCTGTTGGTTTATCTATTAGAGATATATAGTCATCCTACCATGACTATATGGCAGCGTTTCCCAATTAATGTCCCGCGGAACCCTGGCCGCGGGCGGCGAGAGAGCAGTGAGCAGTGATCTCCCTGCTCTGCTCCCTCGCGTGCACAGCAGTGATGTTGGAGCTGGAATATGACGTCACTCCTGCATCACTAAGAGGCGTGCGAGGGAGCTGAGCAGTGAGATCACTGCTCCCTCGCAGCCCACACGCCAGCCGCTCAGCAGCCCCACTGGACCCCAGGGACTCCATGCCAGCACTCCTAAAGGTAGGGGGGCTGGGAGGAGTAAAATGTAAAAAAAATTGTATGTGTGTCTGTTATGGAGTTTGTATGTGTTTGTGTGTCTGTCAAAGAGTATATGTGTGTTTGTCAGTGAGAGTGAGTGTGTGAGTGTTTGTGTCTGTCAGTGAGAATATATCTGTTCTTGTCAGTGAGAGTGTATGTGTGTCTGTCAAAGAGTATGTGTGTTTGTCAGTGAATGTATGTGTGTCTGATTGTGTTAGTGTATGTGTCACTGTGTGTATGTGCCAGTGTGTATCAGTGTGTTTGTATGTGCGTGTGTGTGTATCTGAGTGTGCCAGTGTGTATATGTCACTGTGTATCTGTGTGTGTATCTGTGTGCCACTATGTGCCAGTGTGTGTGTGCATCTGTGTGTCAGATACATATATACACACACTAACCCACACAGATACACACTGACACAGATATTCACATCTTAACACACCGGCACATACAAACACAGATACACACACTTTGAAACATAGATACACACAGATACACACTGTGTGTCAAGGTGTATGTATCTGCATCACTGTGTGTATCTGTGTGCCACTATCTGCCAGTATATGTGTATCTGTGTGTCAGATTCATACACACTGGCACTTACAAACAGAGATACACAGACACATACACACACAGATACACATACATTGACACACAGATACATGCATACATACACACATACACACTGTGTGTCAAGGTGTGTGTATCTGTATGTCAGATATATACACACACACACACACTGGTACATACAAACGCAGATATACGCACCTTGACAACACACACCGGCAAATACAAAATAAGGCGCAATTTTTTTTATTAATTTCTCCGGGGTAGGGAGAGAGGGGGGGGGGGGGAGGGAAGGGGAGAGCGGGGAATAATTATTTTATTTGAATTAATTTAAGGAGATTAAATAAGTGACACCAACATTTCTTATATGTATGTTGTCTCGGTTCAAACATAGCTGCAAATTACACCTTTTATGCCTAATGTTATACAATCCTTGGCAGATCGTTGACATCCTTGATTTTCAGACATGAGCGCTTAATGCCAGAATGCTGACTCAGCGATCATCAATAGACCTGGCATGCATTGCTTAATGTTCCATCGTGTCTCTAAACACTTCTGACTGTTTGACTCTCATACTGTACTTTGGATTCAGCTTCACAAGTGCTATTTATATTGCACCGGGTCAAGCCAAAAAAATAGGATTATATCCTCCAGGTGTACATGTTATGGTGAAGTATACCACATACTAAATGGACATTGGGGAACATTTTTCACCTACATGGCGTAGTACATATGGTGATATGGTTCACCTCAAAATCATCTTCACAAATGAAAATTCTTTTTTTTTTTTACATTTTCCGTCTAGTGAAATATTTACTCAACAGAGAAACCTCACAATTTAATTTTTAACGCGCCCCTATTTTACCTTTTGGGGAAAAGTGATGTACAGCTATACGATACTGGAAAAAATTCAACATGACCACATTTTTGGGAGCTAAAATGTGCATTTGGAATTTTGTTATGTAAAAGATAGGGATAGCTCCATGTTCCCTAGCTGCACCACTTCTTTTGAATAGTTTATTTTTAACTGGTACAGTTAAGAACAGTATACATAATTTAAAGGGACCATAAACACCAAAACTACTTTAGCTTAATGAAGCGGTTTCAGAGAATATATCATGCCCCTGCAGTCTCACTGCTCAATTCTCTGCTATTTAGGTTTTTACCTTTCAAGTCCTGGTCACATTCTTATTGATCTCAATAATATGGTGATGCTATGCTGTTGTAGTTCCATTATATGATACTGCATAGGTACATGGTATCACAGAAACACTTACCAGAAAGCATCTTAAACACATATATTCTGTACAAGGCATTGAAAGCAAACACCCATTTACTACTAAATATATGCCAAGAATTCTTGCTATATTTTTTTTATTATTAAATTCCCATATCCTCCATTGCATCCATTATTAATGATAAAATACTTAAAAACCACTAGAATATAAAACATTTTTTTTTATAAAAATGTAACAAAAGGTTTCTAAAAAAAAATAAAAAAATAATTTCTGTATTTATTGAGTTTTCATAGTCAAAATATAGCTTTACAGAAAGGAAATTGATGTTAGGCAAAGCATTCATAACATTTCAACAGGATCAATTGTTTGTCAAATATCTTTTTAAGTTGTTAGGTTGTTGCGGTCATACAATAAATTAGACTGTCTTATTGCTTTGCATATCGTGTTTGGTAGTTAGCGTGTGTGGTTTCCTTCTTGTGGCAGGATTGTTTGCCTGTTTCGCTTTTTAGGTGTCGTTTTCATTCTATACATTTCGTGTAGGCAATGCGTAATATAACCATATTGTATAAATATATAGAAACATAAAGACATACGTATATACTTAATTATAAATACAAATGATTGTAACAATTGGTCTTGGGAGTTGGGTTGTGGTGCAGCTGAGTTTTCTGGGGGTGCCAGTTTGGAGTCTCAGTTGTGTGTGTGTGTGGGCGTGATGCGATTCTGCCTGTTGTGGCTCGCTTGTGCGGGTTGGGGAAAAGACTTATGTGTTGGATTTGTGAATGGGTCGCCCGTCCAGGCTCTTTTATGAGCCTGTGGCTGTGACCTGGACCGGGAACTGCGATGTTGTTGCCTTGGCCAACGTTTCTCTCCCTGTGGTGCGTGGGTATGGGGCCTAAGCCTGCGTTCGGGTGCTTTAAGGGCCATTTTGCTACAGGAGTCTATTACAAAGGGAGGGTTCATTCAACCATGGTTCCCATATCTTATAAAATAGTTTCAATGTTTTTTTTTAATATTTTATTTTAAATATAACCCCTTGAGGACAGAGGCAATGTTTTTTGTCAATGACTCGTATATTTATGATCTAAATTAAAGTTATATCTACCCGAGCCTTACCATTAACCCTAACCCTATATTATCCCAATCCTTAACCAACATTAGCCGTAACCCCACTTTAACCCATATCTTACACTAACCCTTCACTAACCTTACCATAACTCACCACTAACCCTAAGGGTTATCCCAGCTAAAAGCTTAAAGGTTGGTCTGTGACCACCATCTAGTGGTCGTTTGCAGCGTGACAGGGAGAGCTCCCTGTAATGCTGCTGCCCGGCATGCTGTCTCACTGTGATTGGTGCTAAGCAACTGGCAAAGGCAGAGGGGCAAGCAGAGAGATTAGTGGGATTCTGTGGAGGACAGCATGGGATTTCCTAATATCATAAAGGGGTTAATGTTTGCTTAAAGTTATATTTCTACAGAATTCCATTAGGTTGGATGGATTTATTAATTTATTTTTTCACCATATTTTGTGAAGGTGCTATGGTCCTTAAACACTTCTATAATAATTTACATCAGTTCAGCATAAAATTTTCTTCTAACTTTGAATACCAAGGTTGTGATAATTCTATCGAAGATCCATATGCTCTATATATGGTCTTTTTCATTTATACTGTGTAGCTATAGATGAGATCATTGCAGATGTGCAAATGTTTTAATTATTCTGGAAAGAATTTTGGAAACGGAAAATCTGATGCTATGTGAATAGTAAGACCTAACAAGTCATTCTCGTGCTATTGCCTTGCCAATATATTGTTTACAACCCCAAAGGTGCAATTGTAGGATGCGGTCATGATCATATGGAAGAGAACATGCAATTACTGATTTAAGCATAACATTTTTTACTGATAGGGTTGCATGAAATTGACTTGCTTGGAAAAAGAACAGCTTTGAAGGTTGTTTAGTAATCTACTTGTTTGAGAGAAATTATTTTTATATCAAAACTAGATGGGAAACGCCACGCAGAACAGTGGTAATACTGTTTGTGTTTGTGTGTGTGTATAGGGGTGTAGTCTGGGCCGGGGTATGCTGTGTAACTTCGTATATTTTTTTTATATTTTCAATTTCACTCAAGGTTGTTCCTACCTCCCTCTTATTACCTTGGGCTAGAAAGGGGGAAATGTATATCCCTGATGTTCCACTGGTGAACTCTTCTAGTCCGCACCTTCTCTCTGGTAAATGTTGCCTATCACTCACATCATGCTACCAGTATTGAAGGACACATGCAGAGGAAAAACTAGAAATGCCAGGGCACTGGTGCAAGAATCAATAAAGCCCTCCCCCTAAAAAAAAAAGCATGAATTTGATAGGACTATTGTGGCCTGGTTTTGCACATTAAATATGTTAACCTATCAATTTATAATCTTCACATAAATTATTAAGGGAAACAGGAATGCTAATTTGAATTAGAACGCAAGCTTTTGGGGATCATTCTTTTACATCAGGAGACCAGAACATTCAGAGAATGGTCCCACAAGCTTGCATTCTAACCCACGTTTTGTATATCTATTCATAACCTTTATTTAATTTATTCAAGTAAAGAATAATTAGAGTTACTAGAGTTAGACTGCATGCTCTTGGGGCCATTCCCTGTAGAGAATAAGCAAGGAATGGCCTGAAAAGCTTGCTATCAATACATCTCTATATTCTCCCCACACCACTTTTTTCCCCTCTCTTCATATTCTCCTGTCGTCTCCATATTCTCCTGGGGCTTTTTTTTTTTCAAGCACTGAGGCTCACTCAATGCTGCTGCCTGGTACTCCTCCTGTGATGTCACCCTGTGATGCCATTGGCTATTTGTCCAATCCATTGCTCTTCTGAAAGTAGTATTGGGGATGAGATGCATGCCCAATCAAATGCTTTTCAATCCAATGTTTCCCTTGTAGGTGCATTTGATGACTTTCAACGTCATCATGAAAGTCAAACGTCACATGACCCAGTGAAACTCTGTTGTTGCAGTACAAGCGCCTCTAGTGGCTGTCAGGATAATGTTTAATCCTTCAAACAAAACATTGCCATATCTCCTAAACAGCAGTGTTTTAGAATGAGAGGCTAAAAGATTGCACCCTGGTCAATTTATTGAAATGATTAGTTGTCCTCTAAAGTCAGATCTGACTCATTGCAAGTACCCAGAAGAGACAGTCCATAGGTAACGTGGACCTGAGAGACTCATGGATATTTTGTGGGTACTTGTTGTGATATACTGGTGGCATGTGGATTAGTACAGATGTAGTAGTTTTGGTGCCAAATTGCGCATGATATTTGGCTCTGTTGAATGTTTGAGCCGAATCATATTAACCCATGATGTCTGACAGCGTTAGAGCAATTTCCCCATGAGAAACGGTGTTGTAGACTCTTCAGAAACCCTCCAAGCACCATAGCAGACAATGGTGTAATGAAGTCCCTTGTTCTACTCTGCACAGTGTAGCTGAAGGAATGTTTAAAAATCCCAAAAGAGTCCATCCTGTTAGCAAGCAAGTTACAGCCATGGAGGCGGCACTCCCATCTGCCCATACACGAGCATGAATGGAATTCTGGGTCGTGATTATAAAACGTGCTCAGCTCTCAAATAGGAGATAATACCTGCATAATATAAAAGCTTTAGAAATGATTCTGCTTAGGAGCGTCCGACTGTCTGCTGTTAGCAGTGGATGCAATGAGAGGAGGCCGGTGGACACCATTTAAAAAGTCAAACCATTCAAAATGATGTAACTGCTTACAGAGCGAGGGGTGGTGCCAGGGCGCTCCTTGTACCATAACCACAAGAGGGAACTGTGCTGGTGCTTGGAGTGTTCCTTTATATTGCTGCCATTGTGTGAGATGAGTGTATTTTACAAAGCAGATAATATAAATTGCTTGTGGGACTGAAAGGAGTATTTCATTCATATTATTGTTCTCTGACTGGGAAATCCTACCCAAACAAGGCCCGTCTGTCAGGATTATAGTTGATCCAGCACGCAGAATTGTATCACACCTAGGACTAAAGGTAACGTCTAACCGGACCTTAGAATGGCCGGATTTAACGTACCACAGAATAGTCAAAATACTTGCCGAGGTCAGGGACACAGAATGAGACACAACGATGAGTAAAGCCAGAAGTTAAGGATACCAGAAATTAGGGAAGTCAAAACTAAGCCAAAGTCAAATACCAGAAAAACGCAATCAGGAACACCCTCTCAGATAACCAGCTAGTGGAAACCACGACAGGGCACTGACAAAAAGGTAATTTGGGTTTAAATAACCCTCCTTAGGCTGTAATTGGCTGTCTCTGACCCCACAACATGCGTTGGCGCCATCTTTGAAGTGAGTGAAGGTAAGTTTCTTATAAAAGCCCGATCCGCAGCGGCCGGCGTTCCTAAGAACGTCGCACCCACTGGGGACCAGAAAGGAGGGAGACCAGGTAGCTGTCCGCCGAGCCCAAGGTAAGTTTGAAACATCTGACGGTGTGGCTGCTTAGTTTGAGACACTGTCTGGTACACTTCCAGAGCTCTACCAGTAAGCCGCGAGTTTACCCGTCTGTGAACAGCAAAGCAGCAATATCATAAATGACTCCTCTAGGTAACCAAGGCAGTAAACCAAACTTGCACTGAGGGAGTCCCTGGGGGGAGAGCCATCACATGAGAAACCGAGAGATTCACCAAGAGAAAGTAACCGGTTGGCCATAAGGGAATATAGCACGGAGCCCAAGTCTGAGCTGGATTATTTAAAGGGACATGCATCACTTTAAGACGGCTATCTGATTCAAAAGGTTTTAGCTTTGAAAGAGACAGTTGCCTTACTATGCAGGGTGATTTTTTTTCATATTTGCCCGCTTCTTCTTTCTTAAGCTTTCCACACCAACTGCAGGAGAGACACTTACTTAACCAATTAATGCCTGGATCCCAAGCCAGACAACAATTCGCTCACGCAAATGCTGCCATCATTATTTATAATCAGTGAGTCGAGTGTAGTCACAATGGCAGCATATTCCTTCTGTGCTCTAATCTGAAGATTCAGTTTTTTTGTTTTTTAACACTACAGAAGCTGGACATTTCTAAAGCATAAAACATGTTTCTTTAAATATAATATGGACGCATGTAACTCTTTAATGATTGCTAGATATCTGTGTTTATCAGTCTAGTCAGACTATGATGCAAACGTGTTTGAAAGATTTTAGAGTGCCCTGGGCATTGTGTTGACTTGTCCCCTCTGTTGAAACTTGCCATCCTTCTTTTATACAGAACACAAAACACAAGCCGTTGTTCACTGAGCTGGTGGTGTGTGTAGGTCAGTAGAAAGCTAATTTCCAGAGCACCAAGATATTCTGGAACACTGAGGATAAACTGAACATCGGTCTGTGAGAAGTGTGTGTGTGACCAATAACAGCTTACATTTCTGTATTGGTTGTCTCCTATTGGCTGAACACAATGTTCTACTTTAGAATACACAAAGTGCTAATCTGATAAATATACCGGTATATGTATGAGAAGCACTATAATTGGATGTTTTGACTGTTGGTGTATAGTTTCCATAGATAAAGGATGCAGTCTTTGATCTCTTAGTGGTATATCAAATTTCATTTATGGAATGACCTCCCTGGCATCTACATTTGCTGGGAAGCTAAATTAGAAATTGGAGTAGTTGTGTGGGCATTTTGTGTGTACACTTTTTTTTTTTTTTTGGACCTTATTCTTCCCCCTAAAGATATCCAAAAATGGTCTTGTATTTCAAGAGGGATTAAACATGAAATCCTCTGAAAGGGGTGTGAACATTTCCCTGTAGCTTCTTATTAATAGCATCCAGCAAATAAATCTTATCAAAGAGTACTTTTGATATCAGTCAGACCAGATCAGTCGTTAAGTGGGACTTCTTGTGAAAACTTCAACAATGTCTTTTGAGAGACACTCAGGTAAATGAATGGAACTCTCCTGGGTCCTTTATTAACCCGTTACGATAAATATACATTCCTTGATTAACTAGTGCCTGCAACTTGTTTTAACTGCTTTTTTTTTTTCTATTTATTTTTTTAGATCGTATTTTATTCTTGAATATTTCCTATTTACACCGTACATGGGGATTATGATAAATATAGTTTAAATTCTTTATCTCTGTTGTTGTGGATGCAGGTTGTTGTATGTTGCAGTACTGGTACTCCACTTGCCTGGCTGAAAAACTAAGGGTGATTGTGAATAGAACTCGTTTCAACCCAAACAATTGTAGAGTAGTCCAATACGTATTGTAACGTAACTGTCAGTCTACATTGTATTTTTTATTCATGTATATCTGACATATAAATATACCATGTAGAAAATGTTGATGATGTATTTGCATATCATGGAACAGAAAACTAGCAACAAATATTAATATTCAATATGCAGAAGTTATTAAGCCATACGATGGTTGTTTGAAGTTTCTGGAACTATCTAGATAATGTATACGTGCTGTACCTTTTTCTGTTTTGTCAGTATTTGCGGTTTTTCAACACAGATACAGATGCTATAAAAACTATTGTTAAAATCTCATTAAAAAATAACATTTTTTTTTTAAACCGGTAAGTTTTTTTTTAAATACGCCATTTTCCACAATTAAATTTATAAAAAGTCAAAAAAATTTCTACCTGGTTGTGTGTCCCACAATTAAATATCAAATAAATGCCATTTAATTGTATAGCTTTGGCAATTATTACTGTTATTTTGTATACAGTCTGAGACATTTAGAAAATTGTGTTTGTTTATATAATAGAACACATATTGGTTAAAACACTTAACTAACTTGTATCATTTAATTTTGTTTAGATATATCTTTTTTTTTAAAAAAAATATATTTTTCTAATTAATTCAAGTTAATATCACGTTTTCGTCACCCCAGTCTATTTGTTTAGTTACAATACTGCAAAATAATATATCATCATCATGATAGCCACCAACTAGCCGACATGATCGGGAATTTCATTTGTTTGAGTGAATAATTTGCTAGTAGAATAATAAAAATTGTGCTTTCGGGAAGATCAGGTAGAATATAGAAACAGAAGCGTTTTTGTTATACCAAGGATTCTGGATCAACATCTTCTAGTACCTTCTAGTACCTTTGATCTTTATGTCTTGCACTTTTTAAATAAAGCAACACTTTTTTAAATTATGAAATAACAAGTCCAATAAGAATAGAGCGCCAGGTAAGGAATGTTAAAGGCGCCAGTGAGTATGTATGTATGAATGTATCTATCACCACTATGAGATTTCCATGCAGTACGAAAGACTGAATAGGTCTCGTAAAATATCTCCCCAAAGGTAGTATGTATTTATTGAATTGCATTATACTATTAGGCACTTTTTTTTTTTTTTGTTTCATTGACAATATGACTAAATATCGAATACATAAAAATGGGTGTAAGATTTGTGCAGTGCTTGAGTTAGATCAAGATGGGTCGTCCATGTGATCTAATGACACTCAGTGCGGTCATAGAATTTGGGGTTGTAAGTATAGCAGTAGCTTCTGTCATGGTATTCAGCGTCAACATTCATTAAATTTCAACCTCTGTAGGAAGCCTCCTCCATACATTGCTCTATAACAGGCTTCCCCAAACTTCGGCCCTCCAGATGTTGCTGAACTACAACTCCCATGATTCTATGAATGAAATAGGCTGAGAATCATGGGAGTTGTAGTTCAGCAACATCTGGAGGGCTGGAGTTTGGGGACGCCTGCTCTATAACTACACATTCTGCTACATATTGCTAATAGTGTACCTACTACAACTGTCTCATATGGAGAGAGAGGTTTATGCCACTGTTTAAACCAAGCCCTGTGAACAAATGCTACATCCTACCCCATCCCTACGTCAATAATATTAAAAAATATCATTAGCAACGCATATATAGGATGTGTGTATGGGGTAGATAAGAGTCTGCTGCTGTTTCTTCCTTAAAACCGGTGCTTTTGGAAAATTATTTTGTTAAGCAATTTTAAAACTTAGAATAATGAAAATAATATGTATCAAATAAAGAATAAGATCTCCCCATAGTGCGGTTTGCATATCCACCCATTCGATAACTTCATTAAAGCCCACTGGACATGGCTTGTTCTTATAACTTTTCTTTTATGCCAAACATTTTGCCTTTTGTTAAACTATGTGGCCTCATTTTATGGTTAGTCCATGAATTTACAATCCCTTTTGATCAGAATAGTACTTTCCATTTATTAATCTCCAGCACGGTATTCGAGGAAAAAACACACATTATGACCATTCAAGTTGCTAAAACCCAAATTCATTGATCCATGAATTTAAGAACCACTCCAGACCCCTGAAGC
Organism: Pelobates fuscus; assembly: GCF_036172605.1. Taxonomy (NCBI): domain Eukaryota; kingdom Metazoa; phylum Chordata; class Amphibia; order Anura; family Pelobatidae; genus Pelobates; species Pelobates fuscus. The sequence goes on along the minus strand of NC_086325.1, from coordinate 64,390,892 downwards.
ACTTTTTTCTAGTTTTAAAAAGTGCAGATTTTAATAGAAGTTGCCACAATTACAAATTAACATTGTAAACATCTCCCCGTCACCTGTCAATCAGGTCACCAGTCTTGTTACTTCCTGGTTTGGTTAGCCTAGTGGAGCTAAACTCAAGAGTCAGCAATTGCTCAGAGCACCTGCCTTGCAAAGACTTCTCATTGAGCTGCATTGGGAAGTCTGTGATTGGACAGTCACATCAATTCTGGGCTGAGTTAGAAGGGGAGGGCTTGCAAAAATGTTTGAAATATGCCCCCAATGAAAAAAAATGCATAATTAAATACATACATGTTTGTTGTGAGTATATCTACGGAACAGTGATTTTTGTTTTCAAATCTGTTACCTACATAGCTCTCGGCCCCCCCACGTTATATATACACAATTACACAGGTTCTTTATTGGCGATTTGTTTGGTTTGCTTTTACAGTCTCCTAGCATTAAGAATCTCTTTCATGTTGGGAGCCAACATAAATGGATCATTGGGACGTTTTTTTAAGAACACTACTGCTGAGTTATTCATTAACCTCTGAATTGTAGCGAATTAAGAGTGATCGATTCCTCCCCCCACCCCCCCCCCCCAAAATAGCTTTTTTGTATACATTCTCCAACTTTGGCTTGACTTGGCTTTTTTAGGCCTACAATTTGCCAATTAGACTTCTATTTGTTGCAATTCCGAGTTCAATGGCTAAACCTGCCAGTGTTCCCTTTAAAAGAAAAGTCTATATTTAATTGTGTCTTAAAAGTTTAATAAAAGCATCTAGGGGAAGACTGGTTTGTTGTCAGGGCTGCAAGCTGAATAGCAAACACATTACAATATAAATTCTTCTGCTATCGAGTGGACAAATGTGGTTTATCACAGTCAGTGACTGACACGTCACTGGTTATATATTGTTTATCCTGCATCTGTCACTTTCTTTCCAGATATATCGCCCTGACAGGGGGTGAGACTCCCAGGCACCTGGCCAGCTATGTGTTTGGTAAAGCTTGTTGCCAGGATTCAGATAAATGTCAGGAACACATTCAACAGATATTATTACTGTCAGGTTCTGTGGACGTTGAGTAAAACAATGTGTGTTTGTTAACACTATGGGCGTCTTGATTTGTCCCTCATTGAAACATTTGCAGAATTATTCACTAAAGTGAGATTTCAAAGTGAATTTTTCAAATTTAAGGCCAGAGTAGCTGACTTGGAGCATTTTCCAGGCTATTCTGGCTTTAAATTTGAAATCCACGCTGAATTTTTACTTTAGTGAATTACCCTGTTGGCATTTGAATTCAGTAGTTATTTGAATATTTATACTGAAATTTACGCAGGTCTAAGGTCAATTTATTGGCTGGTTGAAGACAGTCTATTAAAGAGAAGGAATGAGTTAAGATTCTTAAAGTCCTGGTTTATGTTACTCTTTACTCAAGGCAGCTGACACGATTTCCTAGACATTGAGTTCCAGTCTGTGAAACATACTTCCTTTGTATTTAGGAATTATGGTCAGACCAGGACAATGGAAAACTTGCTCTTTTGTACTAAAACCAGCAATGACCCAGTGGCTATATACTATCCATTTAAATGTGCTCTGCAGTACTGTGTGCACAGATCCACGTCTGGTTGTAGAGTAAAGAAATCTTGGGTTGATGGAAATTCTAAAGGGAAGCAGGACAGTGACACTCTTATCCAAGTTATTTGACCGTTTTCTCTCCTCCCTATAGAAGAATAAACTGAATTAATGTGGTGTCCACAGGTGGGAGCATACGCGGGTATAGTTTAGTTTGGCTAGATATCACAGTTCTGAAAAAAGCAGTGTGTTGGAGCAGTAGAGTACCAGAAGGTATGCCAGGGGCCCAAGTGTGTCCTTATGTATCCACGACATAACGGTGATCCTGTGCATAGCGCTTCTTTCCACCATTTTGCTTTAACTAGTAAAGAGTTGTCTTCCTCTATACTAGGAGAATGGAGTATCTAATGTATATATCCCCAAATAAAACATCAATAAAACTCACAAGTGTGAGTTTAAGCAACATTTAATTTGTTACTATATATATAAAAAAACAACACTTTTTTTTTTTTATGTTTTGGCAATTTACTTCCCAAGTTAAATAAATGTCACCATAAAGATGTGTTTTCCCTACCAAATGGTGCTGGGAGCCATGCGCGGTGTCTGACAGACACGCATTAAAGGAAATTACCTGTTTATATAGGTGACTCACTCAGATTCTGTCTGACCGCGGCAAGACCAAGTCCTAGCAGAGATCGAGTTGTCATACTTGTAGTGTCAGGGAAATTGCAGAGAATAAACAATAAGGAAGATGAGAATCGTTCCCCCCCCCCCCCCAATGTTACAGAAGTAATGTGTCCTATTTTGTGAGACCAATTCCATCACATCATTTATCAATCATATAAGTTCATTACATCATGAAATAATCATACAGAAGGACATGCTAAGCCACAATCCTTTAATCTTTAGAAACTCTGCTCTTTGAATCTATGGGAAGTTGATTTGGTTTCCCCTGATAATAACATTTCATAGAAGGTGGGATTGATACTTAGGAAAATTCTGAACATGTTTTCCTTATTAAATTTACTGAAGTGCTCGAGTTTACTCTAAGGACTGAATATGGATACCCATGGAGTTTACTCGGCAATTAAGACCTACCTGGTGGATTAGAGGGTCACTAAGAGTCCCTTTAACAACCTGTACCTATTCTCACTGCATAGGGTATATGTTTTATCTCTGCTTTCTACACCCTGAAAATTACTGTGGAGAGCCAGTTCATGAAACTTTCCCTAAAATCGGTTGTAAATAAATCTTCAGCAGCTACAGTATATCTGCTATCCACTTACGGAACAGTTCCACTCATAAATTCTGACAAGTGAAACTGTGGCTGCGGGATGGCCTACATATCCCCTGAAGCTCTGCTTGACATGAGGTTATAGAATAGTGGGGGGGGAAACTAGAAAGCTCCTGATTGGTAGAGACTCTTCCTGGTATGGGAGTGGTCTATCCACTTCCAACACTTACGTGTGCAAGTGGAACGTTAAAGTTATTTTTTGTATAGTTTTTAATAATTTGAATGCAGTTTTGATTAAATCACATTAAATAGCGTGTCTCTTTAACAATCACCGGCTGTTCTATAACCCTTCATTTTATGGTTCCTTGGGTGTCATTTTTTAATTGTGTGCCCCCCAAATTCCATACACAATAACTAGGGGTCAAAATATAGGTGTATATGTGCACATATTAAGCCTTGTAATAAAAAATATGTATATTTATTTATAATTATCCTCCCATCCTGCCACCCCAGTGAATGGCAGAGGGTGAATTAATTTAAATATCCAAAAATGTAAAAGATTATTTCAAACTTCATGGGCTGGATTCTAGGAGTCTGGGATTTAAATAACAAGTCCCATTTTGAAGTTTATGGGAAAATTGCTCTTTAGTTACCAGTATCCTCTAATTGTAGAATCCAGCCCCAGGATAATAATATCATGGCTATAATTTGATACTAAGCTTAACAAAGGTTAGGCCAACATGTTACCTTAGACCTTTTACTTATTGAAGCCTTCATTTGTAGATGTGCCAACACACATTAGTCACAGCACCTTCTTTATTTAGTAACTGGTGACAAGCTGCTATTTTGCAGGTTTATTGAATACGGTCAAGGTTAACATAACTTGCCCAATGTGCCAACACTGGGGATAAATTATGGCGGTTTTGATTCGTGCGTGAAAGATTGTATTCTGTAGGAATATACAAGTCAAGGTGACATTATGTGGGATAGGCTATACCTACAATAGTTTCTGCTATATCAATAGAAAGTATAAAGTGGCAAGGAGAGATGTACTGGATTAAGTAGATTTATAACAAGTGTACAGTTAATACTAAGATGGTTTATTTAATAATGAATTGACTATAATAGTCACGCCGTGACCATGACGGACATGGAGACGATTTCTAAACCAGCACTTTTTTTTGCAATGATCTTTTCTCTATAGATTATTGTTTAGCGAATAATCCCAATAATACATCACTCGCACAAGTTTCCATACATTTGTAACAAATCATTGAAAGCTGCGTTTTGCAGCCTCTAGAGCAGAACGTAGGGGTTCTACAAAATCTGTGTGCAGAGGTAGTATTATTTTTAAACCCCAAACCCCAGTGTTTATCTCTTATCATATGGAAGGAAAACAAGAAGACTATATGTAGAAGTATTTTTGCAAGTAATAAGCGTCTTTCCCGTTTAGGACATGATATACTGAAACACGTTAGCATCTTTTGGCCTCAGGACAAAGTGTTACATAATGAACGCTGAATGCTAGTTTTCATATTTGTGCTCTTACATTGCCAATACACATGACAAATGCATCATGGTGGTTTATAAACACATCCTAACAGTCCATTAGATGCTTATAATTCCTCTGTGCAACCTCATTTATATGAAATTCAATTGGCTGGTTAGAACATAGCGTGACGGGTTGAACTTGTGGTAATAAACTAATCCGTTATATTCTTAACATTTGACATCATGTCTTCCAAACAACCTTTTTTAAGTTGGAAATTCCAAGTTATGAGAAGTTTTATCATTATAATTTTGAATGTGACTTGGAAGCTTCCATGTCGAAATATATTAGTATGATGGCACTGTCTGCAAGTTTACAATTTCAAGAATTGTTCAAATACCCTAAAAACGCTGCAGCATTCAGTAGTCATGGAATTGCCAAAAACTCTGTAGTGCCAAGTTCCTACATTGTACAGCACAGCCGTGATGAACTCCTTAGAAATACAGGCTTACTTACTAGTGTGAATTTAACGTCGAAATAGCCAAGCTGGAGACTCTGCATTAGTTATGCTTTCTGTTAAGCTATTCTTTGAACTCACTTTGAATTCTCACTAATAAATAACTGATAATATGAAATAATAGGAACCCTGCTATGGTCTACACAATTGTTAATATCACTTTTAGAATTAATGACTCTTGTATTCTCTAGGCTGTCTCAATCATTTATTGTTATTAATTTAATGAAAAACTATTTTTTTTTAAAGCTGGTCCACGCCAATACACTGTTGGCACCATGTCGGATCGCTTGGATTGTCACTACTGCAGAGCCGCTTTGCAAGGGAAAAAGTATGTCGAGAAGGAAGGACACAAATGCTGTGTGAAGTGCTTTGAGAAAATCTGCGCCAACACCTGTGCAGAATGTCGGAAGCCAATTGGGGTGGATTCTAAGGTACGGAGAGGAATGACGACCAAATTGTTACAACAGTCTAAGAGACCAGACAGGAAATAAAATTATAGCAACAGCATTCTAACACCAAAATGGAAACCGGTGTGTGGGTGGATTAGCCAGGTTCCACGTTCTCCTGACTCTAAGAAGATCATTCTAGGACAGGAGTAGACAACCGTCAGCACTCCAGATGCTTTGGTCTACATCTGCAATAATGCTCTTAGAGCCGTAACGCTGGCAATGCATCAAGGGAAATGTAGTCCAACACATCAGGAGTACCATAGGTTGCCCAACCCTGAATTAGGATACAACAAGCTATGGGAGTGGGGTGCTCTCTCAGCCTATACTCCTCTCATTTTAGACTCTCTCAGGTTATCTTGCAATATTCCTGAAATATTGGACTAAAAGCAGAATAACCATTTTATATTTCATTCAGTACATGTGACAAATGTGAGTAAAACAAAAGGTCACATACTGCCAAAAAACTGTCTATCAAGTATTGGCCTGTCACACCCCACCCAACCAACCAAAGGAAATCTGGACAGTCTGCGTGGACATTGTGACATTGAGTAGATATATTATATTGTCATAGACTGTAAAACAAATATAACACACAGGATTTAATGTGACACCCTGTCAAAATATTTAAAATATCACTCTGGACAGCTAAATATTTATGATTTGATGCCTAAAAAGGTGGCAGACATGTTCACTGACATTAAGTAGATGTCACGCTCAGCTCGATATAATCAACTCCATTAATCAACAAAGGAAATTACCTTAATGTTATACTGCCACCTAGAGCTAGTTCTGTGTGTTACATTAAATGCAATTTCAATCTCTTCTGTTTTTTTTTTTTTTTTTATGACAATATCTTTATATATTTACCCAAACATAATATTTCGTTATTTGCCCAGTAATCCCTTTTGGTCCTGAGGAGGCCACCATAGATTAATAAGTAAGAACACATATGTCAAGTTAATCTGCATCATAGAATGGGAAAAGAGTATTTACCATTCCACGCTAGATGAGGGCACATACTCCGTAAGGGTGATTATTTTTATTTTTTATTTTTTTTAATTCTTTATTTTTGTAGTGCGTAGGCAAATGACAGTTGCTTGTGAGGTACCCCAAAGGCATTCCTCTAGCACAATACGAACATTTGAACATGGGTACATGGTAGATTTAGCACATTTTTTATATATGTATAACGATAAAAATGATATGACAGTACTGGTTTAGGTATTTGGTAACACAACATAGTGACATCGCTTAACTTTCTAGGCATGTGAGTTTTGCAGTGGCAAAAGCTAGTGAAGCTGCGAGTAGGTTACCACATGAGTTAAAATAAGGTGAGTGGTTCAGGTTTAGGTTTCGCGCTAGGTTGGGTGGGCAACATGTATAAACATTTAATTAAAGGAGCAATAGCTGCGGCACACTTAAAGAAAACATGCAAAGCTTCTGGCTTGTCTAACTGGCGTTGTGCAGGCTATGTGAAGTGTGCTTGGCAAAGTTAGACTGCAGGCTAATTGTGTTGCTGCAAGCTTGACTTAGAATATGTCAAACAAGGGCACGGCGAACCTCGAGCACGGCTATAGTTTTCAAACAGAGTCTGCCACGGTAGCGGCTATAGTGAGCCCTATGCAAGCACCCAGAGCGCGTATGACACATTGGTCGTTAGTGAGTGATATAGGGGCTGGCTATACGTTTGGTATATGAGCAAATAAACTAATATAAAAACAGTAAATGTAACGTATAATAAATCAAAGTATACTTTGCTCTCGTGCTACGAAAATTAGTCCTCTGCTATCTAGAAACAGGATTGTGATAGATTGTAGCCAAACAAGCAGTGGTTACTTATGACAATTAGAGGATCGATTAGGTAATCAGGGCACGTAGGAGAAAGTTCCGTCCCTTAGGCTAGTACTTGGGACCCTGAGGTTGGCGGCACGCTGAAAGGGGCATAGTCCACCTCCGGTGCTGTCCGTGCGGTTTAACCAATACCGACTCTGGAGGCTTGTTGGACGGGCCGTGTGCAGAGGTAAAGTTGGTGCTGCGGCCAAGGTTTAGCTCCCGCGGGGTCTGGAGGGACTCCCCGCTGATGTCTGGCAGAGAGCTGTGCTGGTCTGCGGTAAGCTATGTGGCTGACGGTGCTGGTCCATGCTTGTGGGGACTTGTATCTCGCTGCCGCCTGTCTCCTCCGCTTTCCACCCGCTCTCACTGCTTTGCTGGGGTGATTTCTCTGTGCGCCTGCAGAGCTCCTTTTCACATGGAGGCTTGGGCCGAGTGTGGCTTGGTGGTGTAGTGACTCCGTGCTGGTTCTTGCCCTCTGCAGGTTGTATCCTGCTAGGTGACCGGGCTTTTGGCGGCGTGGCTGTGTTCTAAGCCCCAGCCTCTGCTTTCTGTTCCCGGGCACTGATGTAGATTTCCCAGCAGGCCTTCTCCTAGTTTTGCCTCGCTGGAGGTGAGATTGGCATGGTGTATCAGTTACAGGTTTCCTCTTCCTGCTGTGGACCTGTGCAGGTAAGTGAGGTACATCGGGTCTGCTGGCTATGCGGGTCCAGAAATCTCTGCATAGCTGTTCAAATCGGGCCTCAAATCTCTGCACCCAGTCGAGATTCTGCAAGCTTGCCTGTTGTAAGGAGTGCCTCTGTATGGCGGCCATCTTTGCTCCCCCATGCGGTCTGGGAGTTTACTGTCGTCTAGCTTTTCAGGTTTGTTGCCTGCCCAGTGGGGACTGGGATAACCCCCACCGGTCCAAAGGGGGGGGCAACGGGGCGTCTGTGTCGGTACCTCGAATTGCGTGATCCCCAGCGGGAGATCGGCCGTCTCCCCCAGCTGTCGGGTCCGCTGTCCGAGTAGGCCGCAAGGCAAGCCGGCTGCTTTTGGTCTCCTAAAGCAAGGAGTTTGGGGACCTTTTGTGTCCCTGTCGTTAGATATGCCTGTCGTCTAAGCTGCTGTGCCTTCTACCGCTATTTTATGGCAAATTTAGGCAAACTTTGTGGATTTAATGGTCGTGCTGGCAGGAGCTCACAGAGACACGTCTGGCCAGCTTGCGAGTCAAGCCCCGCCCCAAGGGTGATTATTTTAAAGTGTATTATGAAAGTTCAAGCATGAGCCACAAGTTACTAATTGCCGATTAGAATTTCCTTTAAAGTAAGGATGTACTAGTACAGCCTGGCATACAATGCAAATTCTAATTGTACCATAATCCCAAGTGCATATGTGTGTACAAAGGGAATTCTGGGAAAATGACTGCCATCAAGTAGGTGCATATAGAGCATGTCAAGAAAATGGTGGCACTGATCGCCAGAAAGAGATGTGAACCACAATGTGTTTTAAATGTGACACTGCTGCACTTCTAGTCAATGTACGCTCTAAAATAGTGCTTACTTGTGTGGGAACGGTGAACTTTTATTTGTTTTACTATTATTTCTAATTTAACTCTTAAAAACTGATATAAATGCAAACAATAGGATGCACCTGCATATAATCTGAGACAATTCCTCATTAAAGGGGCCCTCAAAATAACATATCTATGTAGAGAAAGCTGTGGTGTTTACGTTGTAGAGTATGCCTGTGGGTCTCCCTGTTTATAGGAACAATCCATTGAATTTGAATTTTTACTTTTTTTTTTTTAAACTAGGCTCTAAGCACCAAAACAATTTAGATTAATGAAGCAGTTTTGGTGTATAGATCACGCCCCTGCAGTCTCACCGCTCCATTATCTGCCATTTAGGAGTTACATCACTTTGTTTACAGAGCCCTGTGAACACCTCCCCTGGCTGTTTAATTTAGAATGTCTTATCAATTGCTCTATTAATAGCCTACTAGAGCATCATTTTCAATGAGCAAATCGGGAGATACATTTTTTTTTCTCTCTCTATTTTATAAGATCTTACAGCACACTGGGTTTACTTTAGATGTTCTTTTCTTTAAGGCTGTAAGAGTCACATCCAGGAGATGTAGGGCTAGGACAACATCTACAGAAACAAAAGTGATTTGATGCCTAAACAGCAGAGACTCAAGGAGTGAAACTGTATGGGCATGATCGATACACCTAAATTGCTTCATTGCTCTGCCACCTTAACCCCTTAAGGACCAAACTTCTGGAATAAAAGGGAATCATGACGTCATGTGTCCTTAAGGGGTTAAACTTACCATTATCCTATTGTTTTCCTCTTTTCTGATTTAGTTCTCTTTAAAACATAAGAAAGTTGGAACTACTTTGTTTTATGCAGCTTAAGGCAAGCTTCACTGCCTGTGTTGTCACATTTGTCAGGTGTAGGAAAAAACCCCAAAACAAAGTAGTTCCTACTTTAATTTATGTTTTAAATAGAACTAGTTTAGAAATGAAGAACAGGAGAAAGGTACGTTTGCGATGACAGTCACTTTAAGTCACTTTATCACTAGATGCTTAGTGTCACTATCTATTTAGTAGATATATCCCCGGTAGCAGACCCTGGGTAACCCCGCTAATTCCCTTCCTTCAGCCGCTCAGGAACCACTCTAGAATATACAGAGACCAATTACCCCCTGGTAACTGGATGAGACAGAGTTCTGGAGGTACAACACAATTTTATTGGCCACACACGGCTTTTATGCATATCCCCATGCAAGGGGTCTTCCACACAACCGTACAGGGTCACATCCTAGGATCCTCCCCTTTCCTGGGGCCTTAGCACGGTTCCCTTTGTCCCCAGAGCCCGCCACTAAAACACAGGGTTTCCCCCCCTAGATGCCAGGGGGTTTTCTTCCCAGGAGCCTCTGTGCCTGGCAAGTTGAGTCCAGACACGGGAAAAAGGGACCATCCCTTTGTCTCCCAGGCACAGAAAAGCCCGCCCGTGGGAAAAGAGCTAGGAAAGCCAAACCAGCCAGTGCCCTTTTTCGACTAACCTCCATTCGCAAGGTCCCGGTGTGGAACCCAAACAAGGGAAGCGTCTCCTTTCGGGGTATGAATGCTCCCCCTGGCAGCCGTTCGTCTGTATAAATGGCGGCCATTCTGTGCCAGGGAATTGACCAATCAGAAGCTTTTCGTTAAATAGCCTCTGTGTTGGAGCCATGAGTGCATGCACGTCCGATGCTTCTAAATGTGCTTTAGTTCCAGGGACCAGTGCCCTGACCCTCTACGGTTCATGTTTAGAGTGTACTTTTAAAGCACAATACAAATCTTGCATGCGCTGTGAATGACTTTTTAAATGTGCGTTATGCATAGGCAGCTATGGAGCAAGGTGAGTCAGCCCATCGCTGGGTAGCACATTTTAACTTATAAAGTCTTAATACATGATTTTTTCTGTTCAGGAGCTGCACTACAAGAGCCGCTACTGGCACGATACCTGCTTCCGATGCGCTAAATGCTATCACCCTCTGGCCAATGAGCAGTTTGTCGCAAAAGACAATAAAATCCTGTGTGCAAAGTGCACCACCCGTGAGGACTCTCTTCGCTGCAATGGATGCCACAAGCAGATTTTACCAGGTATTGACCTGGGGCATTTCAGAAGAAATTTGTAAAATATAATATGTGTTTTATTAACATTGAAGAGGGGAAAAGTGTGAAACTTAATCCTTTAATTTGAAACTTTAACTCAACAACTGCTAGGCTACTTCTAACCCTGTACTAAAGTCCTTAAGCTTTTGTATTCACTCCATTTTAACACCAATATCAGTTTTTGAACTGTAACTAACCCTAACAAATAGTTGTTTGTTGTTTACCAAATAGTCTGCAAAAAAAAAAGAAAAGTAAAATTTTAGAATGAGTCATTTTATAAATATTTCTAAAATACACATTATGTTTTAACATTTAACTTCAGTTCGTGTTCCCCAATGTGTTATTCAAAAGTAGCAGTTCTGATTTTCTTTAATTTGTGCTATTTTGTAGTTCATGCATGAAAGTAGTACATATATATATATATATGTATATATATTTTAAAATAGATACAATTCTGAGTAATTATTCTTCATAATATTCTCATTAGGCTTCCTTGTGTCCAAATTCGCTTTGTATACTACATAACATGAATTATAAATATAAAAGAAGTGCACCAAAGATTCTCATACGGACATAAGCCCACTTATTAATTAAAATACTTAATTATTTTCGTTTCAAGTAAGTCTTATTTTTGTCTGTGTATTTTGGAGAGCAACAAATAATTACCCCAGCCTTCATGATAGTTATTTATTGATATTGTGTCATAGCATGCAGCTATCTGAGCATGATACTTTAATGGCGGGTCCATCTCCGATCAAAGAAAAGGGCCACTTACCTAACCAATCCTAGCGCTTGCATTGAATTATAAAGTCCGTTTTAAATGGCTGAGCAATCTAAAATCCCCTCGGGAAACAACAAACTTGCTGTTGGGGGGGAGGGGAGTTAGTTTTATATGGGTGTGAATGGGGTTCTAAAAGAGTTTATCATATAAATGTTTGGAACAGGTAATCACTCTTACTCTGGGAATCACCTGTAGATTAGATGGGCATGTAACTACGGATTTTGAAGAGTTAAGTCTCTTTTAAATGAGGGGATTTACGCAAGAGAGGTGGAGATCTCCTCTATAAAATACTGTTCACATAGACAGTAAGTTAGGTGATTATACTGCAGGACAGTAGACCTCTCATTACAAATAACAGATCTTACTATTTCTAAAGAGGGGTACTCTGCCCCCAAATGTTACACAATAGGAGAGTAAGGGGCTTATTTGGTGCCTCTTTACCCAAACCAAAAATAGTTTTTGTACTTGTTGAAATGATTGCTGATTTTACTGCAATCCCCTTCAAATTTTGAGACTTTGTTTCAAAAGACAGAATATGCCCTGTACAAGAAGAGCTCTCTTGCCCCACTAGGTAAGTAAGGGTTGGAAATATGTGCATTGAAAGAAGGGTGCACCACCACACTCTGTGATCCCTCCTCATGCTTCAGAGAAAAGGAAATGCTATGGACGACCGTGTCCTCATCTGCAGAGCAAAGGCTAGAAGTAGGAATTACAACATTTTCGGCCACAGTTTTGTGATTTTGGAGTAACATATGAAATTCACTTTGAATTGCTACATTGCCACTTAAAGGGACACTATAGTCACCAGACCAACTACAGCTTATTGTATTTGTTCTGGTGAGTATTTATAATTCCTTTCAGGCTTTTCGTAGTAAACACTTTTTTTTCAGAGAACATGCAGTGTTTACATTTACAGCCTAGGGATACCTCCACTGGCCACTCCTCAGATGGCTACTAGAGGTTCTTTATGGGGCAGCACTGCCATGCCGTGTCTCCACCCTCTGCATGGAGACAATTAACTTTCCTCAGAGAGATGCATTGATTTAGGAGCTGATAATTGGCCAGGGCTGTGTTTGGCTTGTGCTGGGTCTACCTCCTTGACAAGCTGAGCCAATTCAATGCTTTCATATGGGAAAGCATTGTTATTGGCTCAGAGAATCTCTTCTGATGATTACAGCCAAGCAGGCAGATCGGGGCAGAGCCAGCAGCTGCAGACTGGAATAAAAGTAAGATTTTACTATATTGAGTGTACAATCCTCTGTGTGTGTCTGTCTCCCAATTTAATTAACCTATCTCCTTCTCCTCGTTTTGCAGGTGGACGCAATGTGGAATATAAGGGCAGTGCCTGGCACGAGGAGTGCTTTATATGCAGTAACTGCAAGAAAGCCATAGGGGCTGGAAGTTTCTTCCCCAAAGGAACAGATGTGTTTTGTGTCACCTGCCATGAGGAAAAATTTGCAAAACATTGCGTGAAATGCAAGAATGTAAGCATGAAGTTCAAAGAATGGTCTTTGTCGAAAATCTAAACCATCGCTTGTGCTAAAGCACAAACTAGGAGGAAAGGGCTAGCATGTTATTACTAGGAGCATATAAATTAAGCGAATATAAATAACTGATGTCAATTTATGTACAAATATAGTATACACGAAATAGCTCCACTGTTTACCATTACAATTTATGTTCTGTTCTTTTCCTAGAATTATATTGCATCACTTCCAGGCAGCTGGTCTGACTGGCACCCCCTTACCCATAACGCTGTCCTCTCCTGGGCAGCAGTACAGGTGTCTCTTGCCCAAAGCATTCTTGCAGTCACTGTATATGCTCAGTTTATCCCTAGTTGCTTCAAAAACACACCTATGACTGATTGCTAATGTGAGCTGTATGCTTCTGATAAAGACATTTGCCATGTGAAATCAGTGTAACAGCAATTGTTCTCCTGGAGATTTCTTGTTCTAAACCAGACCTAGTCAGCAGCTACGGCTCCATGTGTGTTGGCAGTATGTCTACCATAATGATTTGCTACCCTACACTAAACACAGTTCCAGATCAGGTGGATATTTGTTTGTTGTCCCTGTAGATCACAAAATTAATTTTCCAACACTTATTTTTTCAGCCAATTACTACTGGAGGGATAACTTACCAGGATCAGCCGTGGCATGGGGATTGCTTTGTATGTGAAACATGCCACAAGAAGCTCGCTGGCCAGCGCTTCACCGCTGTTGAGGATCAATACTATTGTGTTGATTGCTACAAGACATTCGTGGCCAAGAAATGCTCAGGATGTAACAACCCAATCACCGGTATATCTTGTATAATTTTGATTTTATCATAAGAACTATTTAAACGTTCAAATATAAATCATTGTATATTAACCCCTTAAGGACGCTTGACGGAAATTTTCCGTCAAGGCAGACCTACACTTAAGGACGCTTGACGGAAAACTTCCGTCAATTACTAAAGTTAACGCCAGATCACCGCGATCGCGGGGTTAACGCTGTTGCTGGGTGCCTCGGCATTTGAGGAAGCCCAGCAACAGCCAATAGCGCTGTCCCAGCACATGTGATCGCTGTGACAGCCAGTCACAGCGATCACAGTGCTGCTGGGACTTCTGATCCTCCTCCCTCCACCTCTGTGTGTGATTAGAAGTGGAGAGAGATGGATTGTTTGAAACTTTGTGTCCCTGTCAGACACAAAGTGTTTAAAAGTCTAAAAAAAAAACCCTTACCCCCTTTACCTTTAAAAATTAACAAGGGCAATCACAATACTGATCACAGTACTTTACTGAGATCAGAGGTTTTTTTTTTTTCACCCTCAGGGGTTAACTATTTTCTTTTTAACCCTCAGGGGTTAAATATATTAATTTTTTTTTTTTACTATTTTCTGTTAATTAGTTAGCTGGGGTGGATTGAAGCTAGGGGGAATTGGGTAATCTAGCATTAGTGTAGCTAGGAAGCTGAAAAGTTTTAGAAAGTTATGAAAAGTTTATAAAAGTATTAAAAAAAAGTGAAAAAAGAGAAAAAAAAAAAGTTTATTTTAAGTCAAAGCATTTCTGCTTTGCTAGGTGTAAGCACTGTGTTTAGCGGTGATCTGATTTCTGTTTTTACCCACAGGGGTTCATTTTTAAAAAAAGTTTTTAGAAGTTTTAGAAAGTTAAGAGTTTTAAAAAAGTAAAAAAAAAGTATTAAAAAAAGATCAGAAAACAAAAAAATGTATAAAAAAAAGTTAAATAAACAAAACAAAAAAATATGTTATTTAGTTAAAGTTACCGTATTTTTCGCTCCATAAGACGCACTTTTTTTCCCCTCAAAAGTGAGGGGAAATGTCTGTGCGTCTTATGGAGCGAATATGAAGTTTTACTTACCTGTCTTGTAGCGTTTCTCGGCAGCACAGGGCGCAGAGAAGAGAAGACTATGGGGGGGGGATGAAGACTATGGGGAGGGGAGGGGGGATGAAGACTATGGGGAGGGGAGGGGAGGGGGGATGAAGACTATGGGGAGGGGAGGGGGGATGAAGTCTGAGGGGAGGGGAGGGGGGATGAAGTCTATGGGGAGGGGAGGGGAGGGGGGATGAAGACTATGGGGAGGGGAGGGGGGATGAAGACTATGGGGAGGGGAGGGGGGATGAAGACTATGGGGAGGGGAGGGGGGATGAAGACTATGGGGAGGGGGGATGAAGACTATGGGGAGGGGAGGGGGGATGAAGACTATGGGGAGGGGGGATGAAGTCTGAGGGGAGGGGAGGGGGGATGAAGTCTATGGGGAGGGGAGGGGAGGGGGGATGAAGACTATGGGGAGGGGAGGGGAGGGGGGATGAAGACTATGGGGAGGGGAGGGGGGATGAAGACTATGGGGAGGGGAGGGGGGATGAAGACTATGGGGAGGGGGGATGAAGACTATGGGGAGGGGAGGGGGGATGAAGACTATGGGGAGGGGAGGGGAGGGGGGATGAAGACTATGGGGAGGGGAGGGGGGATGAAGACTATGGGGAGGGGAGGGGGGATGAAGACTATGGGGAGGGGAGGGGGGATGAAGACTATGGGGAGGGGAGGGGGGATGAAGACTATGGGGAGGGGAGGGGGGATGAAGTCTATGGGGAGGGGAGGGGAGGGGGGATGAAGACTATGGGGAGGGGAGGGGAGGGGGGATGAAGACTATGGGGAGGGGAGGGGGGATGAAGACTATGGGGAGGGGAGGGGAGGGGGGATGAAGACTATGGGGAGGGGGGATGAAGACTATGGGGAGGGGAGGGGAGGGGGGATGAAGACTATGGGGAGGGGAGGGGGGATGAAGACTATGGGGAGGGGAGGGGAGGGGGGATGAAGACTATGGGGAGGGGAGGGGAGGGGGGATGAAGACTATGGGGAGGGGAGGGGGGATGAAGACTATGGGGAGGGGAGGGGGGATGAAGACTATGGGGAGGGGAGGGGAGGGGGGATGAAGACTATGGGGAGGGGAGGGGAGGGGGGATGAAGACTATGGGGAGGGGAGGGGAGGGGGGATGAAGACTATGGGGAGGGGAGGGGAGGGGGGATGAAGACT
This sequence comes from Pelobates fuscus, assembly GCF_036172605.1. Taxonomy (NCBI): domain Eukaryota; kingdom Metazoa; phylum Chordata; class Amphibia; order Anura; family Pelobatidae; genus Pelobates; species Pelobates fuscus. The sequence continues at coordinate 64,374,837 of NC_086325.1, read as the reverse complement.
ATGGGGAGGGGAGGGGAGGGGGGATGAAGACTATGGGGAGGGGAGGGGAGGGGGGATGAAGACTATGGGGAGGGGAGGGGAGGGGGGATGAAGACTATGGGGAGGGGAGGGGAGGGGGATGAAGACTATGGGGAGGGGAGGGGAGGGGGGATGAAGACTATGGGGAGGGGAGGGGAGGGGGGATGAAGACTATGGGGAGGGGAGGGGAGGGGGGATGAAGACTATGGGGAGGGGAGGGGGGATGAAGACTATGGGGAGGGGAGGGGAGGGGGGATGAAGACTATGGGGAGGGGAGGGGAGGGGGGATGAAGACTATGGGGAGGGGAGGGGGGATGAAGACTATGGGGAGGGGAGGGGGGATGAAGACTATGGGGAGGGGAGGGGGGATGAAGACTATGGGGAGGGGAGGGGAGGGGGGATGAAGACTATGGGGAGGGGAGGGGAGGGGGGATGAAGACTATGGGGAGGGGAGGGGAGGGGGGATGAAGACTATGGGGAGGGGAGGGGAGGGGGGATGAAGACTATGGGAGGGGGGACACTATGGGACAGGGGAGAAAAAAAATATTCTGAACAAACTGTCCCATAGTAAGAAACACTATGGGACAGTTTGTTCAGAATATATTGTTTTCTGGGTTTCTTCCTCTAAAAACTAGGTGCGTCTTATGGAGCGAAAAATACGGTAATTTAAATTTTTCACCATGCTTAGAAGGTTTAGTGCCGAGGAGGCATACAATATATTAGCAGCCGACTCAGAGGCAACCGACACTGCCTCAGAGAGTGCAGAGGGTGACTATGTGCCAGACACAGATGAAGAAAGTGACGATACCCCTGGCACTGATATCTGGGTGCCCCCTAACAATTTTGTCCCCGACATCCCTCTGTTCACTGCGACTCCTGGTATTCAGGGAGACGTGACCAGCTATAACTCCCAGGATTTTATGGAGCTGTTCCTTGGGGATGATTTTTTTAGGGCAGATAGTTACACAAACAAATATTTATGCAGCGCAGTATCTGGTACAAAATGCAACAAGTCACCTTGCCACAAAAGGGAGCTGGTACCCCACCAGTGTGCCAGAGTTAAAACAGTTCTGGGCACTAACCATGCTAATGGGAATTATAAAAAAAGCCCAGCATCCGAATGTACTGGTCCAAAAACCCAGTATGCAATACTCCCATTTTCTCTCAGACCATGAGTAGGCCCAGATACGAATCAGTACTGCGTTTTCTGCACTTCAATGATAATTCGAAGTGCCACCCCAAAGATCATCAGCAGTATGACAAACTCTATAAAATCCGCCCCCTAATTAACCATTTTAATAAAGGATTTGGCATAATTTATACTCCCCAAAAGAATATATGTATTGACGAGTCCCTAATGAAATACAAGGGTAGACTGGGGTTCAAGCAATACATCCCAGCCAAAAGATCCTGGTATGGCATCAAGCTATACAAGTTATGTGAAAGTAGCAGTGGGTATGTTTATACCTTCAGAGTATATGGAGGTAAAGATAGCCACCGGGATCCCCCAGGTTGCCCTGATGTAGTTGGGACTAGCGGAAAAATAGTTTGGGATCTAATGAACCCGCTACTGAACAAGGGGTACCACCTCTACATTGATAATTATTACAATAGCATACCCCTCCAAAAAATGCTATATTGTTTTGAGACTGTGGTCTGCAGCACTATCCGCAAGACACGCACTGGCTTCCCCAAGGCTCTGGCAGAGAAAAAAATTAAAAAGGGGAAACGGCTGCTCTTTGCCAGGACGAACTGCTGGCTCTGAAATACAGAGACAAAAAGGAGGTGTTCATACTGACTACCATGCACAGCGAACACACACGCAGGGTCGCAGTCCGTGGCAGACAGGAAACAAGACGGCTGCCTGTCTGCATTAAGCAATACAATAAACACATGGGGGAAGTTGACCTGTCTGATCAACTGCTGCAGCCATATCTGATAATGAGAAAGACCAGGGCCTGGTATAAGAAAGTGGGCATTTATTTAATGCAAATGGCTACTCACAATGCATTCATCCTTTTCAAAAAGGCAAATCCAAAGCTGAAATGTACTTTTCTTACATTTCAGTTCCAGCTAATTTCTGTGCTGCTCACTGAGTGCCACAGTGGGGAGCCATCAGCAGGGCCTAACAGCAGAGATATTCAGACAGGTCACTTCTGCTTTCGGATACCACCAACCCCCCCAGAAAAGGTGCAGGCTGTGTTACCAGATAGGCATTCGAACGGAGACCAGTTTCTCTCAGCCTGGCCTTTGTATTGGGAACTGTTTTAAATTGTTTCATACCCAGGGCCAATAAATTCTCAATACAATTAATATTCTTGTTGTCAGTTCTGGTATTTAACCACTGACTGTATATATATATATATATATATATATATATATATATATATATATATATATATATATATATATATATATATATATATATATATATATATATATATATATATATATATATATATATATATATATATATATATATATATTACCTTTTATTTAGTTAATTGGGGTGGATGATAGTTCCTGGGAAATTGGGGAGTTTAATGCTAGGGGTAAAAATACAAATAAAACAACAACAACAAAAAACATTATTATAACATTGTTTTGTTAAAGTTCTTGTGTAAAAAGTTCAAAATGCTTAGGAAGTACAGTTAGAGAATTCTGACAGCGTATTCAGAGGTGACAGACAGTGCCTCAGAGTTTGACCCAAAATGGGACATGGACCCAGCATGCAAATTCAAAGTTTAAAACAAACCTGAAATGGCAGAGTCTCAAATTTGCCCATTCAACATCCACATATACCTGAGAAAGGTACACACGGGGGTATTGCTGTACTCAGACGACATAGCTGAGTGACATATGAAGCGTTATACTGCCGTAGCACACCTAAGGATTGTAAACTATGCAGTAAAATCTCAAAGTGTGTGTCAAAAAGGCAGAGAAAATGCTTACTACTACTAGACTTGGTACTCACTAGCGAAAAAATGATCCCACCCTAAGGTTCAAAATGGGCCTTTTGAAATACCCTGGGGTATCTTCTTTAAAAAACGGTAGGCCTTTGTGGGTGAAGTTTGAATTCCCAATCTGCTATTAGAACCCAAAATGAGTCATAAACCTATAAAATTCTGTAAAAACTGAAATGGTCAGGTCTCCTATATGGCAGTGTAGCGTCAGGAAATACGACTAAAGGCATACATTGGGGGTATCGTTTTACTCACAGGAGATAGCTCAGCATAATTTAGGTTGTTTGATCATATTGGAACATATCAAATATACAAACTGCCCAGCACAAATGTAAAAAATGCGAAAAATATTTTTGTACCACAAACTTTGACATATAATGATAAAAATATGGAGACATGTTAAGGCACAATATATGCCATATGAGATACCCTGGAGTGTCTACTTTCACAAATGGTAGGCCTTTGTGCGGTTTTTGAAACAGTCAAACTGCTATAATGGCCCAAATTCAAACATAAGCCCTGCAAACTCGTCTCTCAAAATTCTACTCTAAAAACTGAAAAGGTCAGGTCTCCTTTATGGCACTGTAGCGTCGCCAAATAGTGTCAAAGACATACATTGGGGGTATTGTTTTACTCAGAAGACTTAGCTGAGCATAATTAGGGGTGTTTGATCATAGTGGAACATATCAAATATACAAAATGCCCAGCACAAATGTAATGCTTAAGGAAAAAATGCGGAAAATATTTTTTTAACACAAATTTTTACATATAATGGTGAATAAATGGTGACCTGTTAAGGCAAAATATATGCCATATGAGATACCATGGAGTGTCTACTTTCACGAATGGAAGGCCTTTGTGTGGTCATTTGAACAACCAAACTACTATAATGCCCCAAAATAAGACATAGGTCCATTAAATCCATCTTTGAATTTTCTAACTGTAGAAACTGAACTAGTCTGGCCTGTTGTAGCTTCCCAAAATAGTGGCAAAGGCATACAATGGGGGTATTGTTGTGCTCAGCAGATGTTGAACACAAAATGGGATTTTGACCAGGAATAGCACACAGCAGCTTAACAAAATACACATTTAAAAAACCTTGTTATATGTGTGTATTTCAAAAAACAGAAAAAACACAATTTTACTACAATATGTAGCAGAGATTGGTGGGAAAATGGATATTTAAAAAGTGTCAAAATACCCTTAAATAAATAGCCTGTGATGTCTTCTTTATATAAATATATACTTTTGTGAAGCAATTTTGTTTTCTGTGACAGCTGTCAAACTTACAAGTCAAACATACCAACTTTGAAAAAAATTCACATTTAAATTTTAGATTACTCCTTGTATTTTGTGACCGGTAACTTTTAAAATAAGCTGAAATCCTTTACATATTATGCACTTTGAAAAACAAGACCCCTAAATGAATTTATTTTGAATTACTTTTCCTAAGCTGGACATATTATGCACACATTATTTTTGCCAAAACTGTGAAAAAAATATATATTTTTTTCATTTTTTAATGTTTTTTTTAATAATAAATTAGATTTTATATATGTATAAGTCACATCAAAGTAAAGCCCATCTTGTCCATTAAAAAAACCGATATATAATATGTGTTGA